>NW_004797772.1:546443-547741 GCF_000002075.1 Aplysia californica | reverse complement strand
TGACAAGATCTTTCGCTGTCTATAGCCGGGTACCCATTCCCACCTGGGTGAAGTGAGGAAAATTCGTGTAAAGTGCCTTTCCCAAGGACACAACGTCGGGCCCCTTGGATAGGCATTTTACATGAATGTTTCCCATTTTGCTCGGTCTGATCTGAGGAGGGCGATGAATTTGGAAGTCAGGGCCCTGAATTTACAGAAAAAAGTGTACAAAAAAACAGCCATAAAAATTCAGTAAAAATCATGGCAAAGATGCTTTGCACAATTGAAAAACAAGACAACTTGGCCTTAACGCAAGTTTCCTTTAGAATAATAATTGTAAAATGATAATGTTTTTCTTAACTAAAATATTTCAGTTCAATATAATATAGTGTTTTCTTAGGTTTTGGCTACCCCTGAAAAAAAATTCTCATTTAACGTAAAGTATATATAATCTGGTCAATATCAGTGTCCCAAAACCGTATACTGTTGAAACTGTTTAAGACGGCCTCTCATTACCGAGGATAAAACACCTGTCTTAGACAGGTGGTAGTCTTACACAGTGTCATATTATAATTATAATGCAAAAAATCGCAAGGGAAGAAATGGGAAGTGGCCTTTTATGCTGGTGACTGTCTTAAACAGGTGGCTGTTAAGAGCATGTCCTGCTGTAGTGTATATGAACTGACAAAAAGAGACAGGCACTACGCCCAAGAAAGAGAACGTAATATGGCAATTGAGCCCACAGTTGAAGAAAGAGAAAAAGAAGAAGCCTATTTGCTTCCATATGGGGTGCTTGCCTCCATACCGGTGTCATATTTCACGTGTCAATAGTGTCACGGTATCGGCACTCTCTCAGTATCGGTGTCTTGCGTGTCGGTGTCGCCCTGTGTAGGTTAAATGGATTCCCCGCCCGCTTACGTCAGTCTTGGTTAGATCTATACAGGCCCATCTATTAGATCCTGTCATACTTTCAGACTGACTTGAGCGTTTGCAATAAGTTGAATCATGCAATGCTTTTTTTTTCTTTCTCCAAGTCTTGTAATTTGACTCCCGCAAAAGGATTAGTTCTCGACATGTTTAAAGCACTTCGCCACGGCTATCTGTCGCCTGGCCTCTTAGCGAAGTTTAATGACAGCTTTCGTGCAGTTAGAAGTTTTGTTTAAACAAGACTTTGCTTGCATCTGAAGGAATAAATGTGTTTTTATTAACGTATTATGTAACCTGATCTAGATCGTTGAGTTCAGGGTTGGTTCTCATACTGGGCTGAATATATTCCCGCCGTTTGAAAGTTGGGGAGGTGGAAGAAGAGGAGGTATGGG
>NW_004797772.1:535925-537525 GCF_000002075.1 Aplysia californica | reverse complement strand
GGGGGGGGAGGTGGTGGGTGAGTTGATAAAAAGACCAAACTGCTTCTGAATTCCTCTAGCTGCAGCAGAAACGAAAGTGACAGCGACAGCGATGGCTGCAACAACAACAGCGTTTAATTATAGCAACGAGACCAACAACAGCATCGACAACTAATTTAAATGGTTGTAGGAAGAATGGCAAAAAGCCGGAGCAGCACAGACAACAGTAACAAAAGCAGCAACAACATCAACAAAGTATAATAAAAGATAATATGTAATGCAAGCAATATAAAGGCAACAAACAACATTAATAACAAAAGTAACAACACAAGTAACAAATGCAAGAACATACTATTGTGTAATAAAAGCAACAACAATAGTAACATAGCACCAATTTAACGTAACAAAAGCAGTAACACATTACTGTCTCAGAATTACAAAGTTCTATCTGCTCTATCAAAATTGCATGTAAGATTATTCGGAGTTGTTATTATCAAGATATTCAAAGAACTGCTTTCGACAAATTCTGTCATTTTGTGAACCTCAAAAATGTTTACGTCAAATTTTTCTAAACTAAGTATTGAGCAGATAGAACTTTGTAATTCTAAAGTAGCAATATGTAACAAAATCGATAACATATTAAGTAATAAAACCAATAACATAAGTAACAAAAAGCAAGAACATATTAAGTACCGTAATAAAAGCAATAACTTGTGACAAAAAACAAGAACATATCAAATAATAAAAACAACAACATATTATGTTACAATAACAACAAAAACAGTAACGAAAGTAATCATATAAGTAACAAAAACAACAATAACAATTACAACCACACCGAAAATAACAACAACAAAAAACAACCAAAACCAGTATAAAAAAATACACCTTCAGCAACAGCAGCGACCGGGGCAGAAGATGGAGCTATTTATGCTGCGCTTAGAAAAAAGATGTAGGTGTTTTTTACGTCCCCATCGACACAACTTAGACCATTTAATTTTAGGGGGCGGTCCTCCAACCCTGCCTATCAGGGCCAACCTGGGCTGAGAGGGATACAACATTCCAGCAAAAAGACGCACATACTCGATGAACATTCTCACCACCCGGGAATCGACGTCATGTCTTTTGCATGCAACAGCAAAGCGTCTAATCAATATCAGTATGCCACAGACGCCGCCAGTTTTGAAGTATACCAGAATGTTATGACAATTCATTGCTCGGTTATTTGATTGGGAAGTCAGCTATAGGAAGACGATTTTAAGGTAGCAAGTCATTCGGGGGCTCTCGAGGTCTAGAGGCACGGTGTTTGCGTCTCATTTGATAAGTCCCGGGTTCGAAACCTGACAGAGACAGAAAATGTTCTTGTCTAAAATTTTGTTCTTTCACTCCCCTCCTGCTATTTAACCGTGTTCTGTCGTCTGCATTCGTTTCCACTTTCTGCCATCTCCTCTGGACTCCTGGCTTTTTCTGCAGCCTTTCTAATGCTACTCCTTGGCTCATTCTAACTGGTGTCTTTTAGTCACACCCCTTATCTTAGAGAAGGTAAGATCTAAACCTAGCCTTCTCGGATAATAATAATAATAATAATAATAATAATAATAATAATAATAATAATAATAAT
>NW_004797772.1:531962-533183 GCF_000002075.1 Aplysia californica | reverse complement strand
CCGCCCACCTGACGTCAGTCTCGCCGTGTTGGTCCTGACAGTTGTTCCTGCAATCTCCGCCACAAGACTCACTCAACATCCCCGAGCCCGGCCCTGATCAAAGGAGGCCTCAGATCTTTCATGTCAGCCCCGGCTGCCGGGCCAGCCACAAGAGCCGGCGATGTGTGTGGCGCGACTTGATGGTTTTGTCTATCTGCTGGGAGCCAAAAAAACATCTTCCCATTTCCTCTTGAAAATTCTCGTTTTTTGACAGTTGATATTCGTTCCTGTGGAGTTTCCAAGATTGACTCGCTATCTTAGCCGCGGGCGAGTAATGGCGGCCGACGCCCCCTCCCGCTGCGGAAGTCTTTTCTCAGCCAATCGGAAGCGCCCACAGCTAGGTGGCCTCGTTTTGTGTGGTGTCAAGGGTCAAACTTTGGCTGTCTATGAATGGGGCGTTTTCCTCATCTTCAAAGACAGGAGAGTAGATGGCCTGGCAGCAGATGAGATACATTATACGCTGGAATGGTGTAAAAATTATCCTCATTTCATCTTCAGGGGCCATAACTCATAAGTAGTTAGGTGTAGCCAGTTGTAGCAGACAACCCTTCGCCTTTCGACGGGCTCCAGATTCCCAGCATTTCCTTGGGGAAATACAACCTGGCTGGAGATACTAATGATGGCCCAAAGTGCTTTTGTCATAATGCTTATAGAGCTTCCTTACCAAAAAAAAAAATGTTTTAAACAGAAAGATTTTATCTCGTGTTTTTTAAAGTAAAAGTTTTCCATAAGAAGACTTTTTTGTAGTTGGTTTTGGGTTTTTTTTTGTTTTTCTTCAACAACCGGAAAATCAATTAAACACACTGTTCAATACATTTTATTTGCTTTTTTAAAACTAGATTCTTTTCTATCAATTCCTTTCGAGTGGTTGGTACAGGAGGGTCAGATTAGCTTCCTTTCATTTTCCTTAAATCCTAGATAACTGTGTGTATCAGTGCAAGGTGTGACTCTTGGGGTGTTCATAGATTCATTTTACTAATCTATTTATTTATTAGAGGGGGTGGGTGTTGGTGAGCTTTTGTTGTTGTTGTGTTGTTGTGTTTTGTATTTCGTTATTATCTTGGGGTTGCGTTTTGGGGTTGGGCTTTTTGTGCTTTTTTTGTTTGTTTGTTTGTTTGTTTGTCTGTTTGTTTATTTGAGCTTGGTGTTGGGTTTTTGGGAGAGTTGTATTGTTGCTGTTGG
>NW_004797772.1:529165-531027 GCF_000002075.1 Aplysia californica | reverse complement strand
TATTATTATTATCATTATCACCATCATCATTAATATTAGTCTTTCTCTCGTTACACCTGTGTTTGTCTCTCTCTGTCTCTCTGTGTCTGCATGTCTGTCTGTCTGTCTGTCTCTCTTCCGGGCTCTATATTATTCATGTACAAACATGGTTTTGAAGTTTTATCTACAGAAACCTTGCTGACTTTGATTTAATACTAGGAAGACCTGTCCCTTTTTGTTCCTCAATCCGATGATGCACACCCAACATGTCGGACAAGTGTGAAGCAACCACGTAAGCTCTTTGAGGACGTAGCGGACACATAATTATAATATAATTTGTCCGATCACCAGCAAACCTAAAGGCAATGTTTCGGTACATTTCGAACTATCATATACAAAAAGGAAATACAAGTGTACATATTTCAAAGTGTACAAGTCGTTGCTTGCCTTTTAAGATTCCTGAGAAAGAAAACAAAATCGAAAAATCTGTTCAAATAATGAATTGATATCTCAAAACAGCGTATCTTTTAAGCGTAGTCGAATAACTAGAATGAGCGGGCTCAATGAGTTAAAGTGATAAACAGCATTTCCACAGGAAGCGTATCCCACAATGCCTTCGACCCGTGACGTCAGCACAGCGGGAAGACCCAGCATGCAGTACACACACACAGCTCCACCAATGGCGCTGGGGGCATTAATTGAAGTCACACAGTCACAGAGCGTGACAAACGACACGTAAGCCTTGTTCCAAATCTCTCACACTAACCTAAGTACTGGTCGTGCCCTTTTTGTCGTGCTCAGAGGTTCTGTTTCGTTGTGTTGTTCTCTCTTCCCCGGTTCTGTCGAGTTGTGTTGTTTCTCTCTCTCTCTCTCTCTCTCTCTCTCTCTCTCTCTCTCTCTCTCTCTCTCTGGTTTGTTTCTTTCTTTTTTCTTTTTTTTTTTTACTGTTTCCCTCGATTCCATGAGGCATGCAGCGTAGTAATTGGTCTCGACAATATGCGCTGCGGCTACAATTTAGTGGATTCGGTTACATAAATGCGGCTGCCACGGGTGCCATTTCTGCAATCGATACCTCAAACAATACTGCAGCGATTAGCATCAATTTGACATCTGGCATCGTATACGTTTCAACCTATTATTCGAGAAAAACTGTCGCAAGAGTTATAAATAAGTCTAGTGTTTCCGCGCACGGCTCTCGGAGACCAGAAGTCAAGGACCGTAGGTTCTCTCCCCCTCTGCGCCAAACCAGCAGGGAGTCTCCACCACCAATCATCTACTGGGGCAAGGGACATAACCGAGGAAATGTTTTGTGGCACGTCCTGGTGTCGGTCGCTCCGCGGGACAGGCGGGGGAGTTTTGGGTGGTCCGGGATGGGGTCACGTGAGGCCGTCGCAGAGTTTGGTATTTGGTAGGGGAAATCTGATATTTGTAGCCGGGGACACTTGAGGACGTTTTACACGTCTATGCAATAATTTAGTTCCCTGTGGCTACGGGGTGTCTCTTTTTAAATTTGTTATCTATTTTGTTTATCTATTTTTATTTTCATCTGTACATTACATTCACTCCTTCTTTTTTTTAAGGTGGTTTTATTTTTAGCGTGGGAACAGAGGTATCTATCAAGAGAATAGCTGTGAATAGTTACGAGCTTTGCGCTGTCGCTGCCCAGGAACTTAATTCAATTCAATTTCGTACTATTATGAGCTTAAAGAAATGGGTGTGTTAGAATCTATATCAAAATGCCAATTTCTCCTGTCGTAAGACTTATTTGGCATTAACTTCTACTTTTACATATGTTGTTTTTTTTAAACACTGTCTCTGGAAGCCTGTTGCTAGACTGATACAAAGTAGTCGGTAGTCATGAGTCTACAATATCCCCCTCACCC
>NW_004797772.1:495446-526921 GCF_000002075.1 Aplysia californica | reverse complement strand
GGAGGGTGTTGTTGTTGTTGTTTCGTTGAGGTTTTTTTGGGAGGAAGGAGTTCTTTCATTGTAAGTTTTTTTTTACAAATTCTATTTTTAAACTTCTGGTTTATAGTATAAATTATAGGCCTATTATTTTAAAGGTTGAACGCCCCGCCCTGCAAGACAGAGAATAAGCGTGGGTCATTTCGAAGGCTGTACCATTTCACACTTCATTCTCGGTTGACAAAGAGTAAGAGGAACACCGTCAAGACAATATTACAGGAGAGAAGAGATTTTAGGATTCGAACTCTGGACAGTTAGGGCACGTACTTCTAAAATGCCATACTTTTCACGACCCAACGCTGAGAAATTTACACCCATGACCACGCAGCCCTACTTTTCTTTATTTCTCTTTTTTCGGGGGGGGGGGTACTACTTTTCTGGTGTAATTGAGATACACCCCCGTATTTAAAATCTAATACTAATAATTTCACATAACAGAATAAGGAGAAATGACGGCAAATATTTGCACCATGGGTAGACATTTTTTAAAATATAAAAAACCGAAGTGACGCTCAGCTCGTGATGACATGATTCAATATTAGCAGACGAAACACGGGCTGGCGCCGCCGTTTTGCAGCCCGCAGACGACTGGGGATACTTCCGTTTTCACAGAAAATAATCGGTAAACAGTTGGAGGAGGGAGCTGGTCGCCAGAAGGACTCTGGCTACGCACAAAACACTGCAGGGTTGGATGGGGCGAGGACAATGCATCTGCCTTCACTACTGGTGTGGAAAGACGCTTGTTCAAATACTCTAGATGAGGTGTTAATGTCTGCAGCGATATCCCGGCAGGAACCGAATCCTCGGCTCGTCAAGGTGTGATGTTATCCGGGCTATCGTGTGATAGAAACTTGCAGACGACATGGCGGTGTCTACTCAGGACGGAGACCCCGTGTTAATTATCCCAGTGGGTGAGAAATCTTACACCGGCGACTGGGAGGAATGAGGGTGTGGTGTGGGACGGGGGAGTAGAGTGGGGTTAAAAGTAGAAGAAGAAAGCGGGTTTGTGTTTGGGTTAACTCTTGGGAGCTAACTCTTTTTCTGGTCATTCGGCGTTTTCATTTTTAATAAGATTTTTACAGCACTTGCAATACGATGAGGTCATAGAAGTGCCGAAGATCAGTGGTGTTACAATAAAGTGACAAACACAAAAAGGAGAGACAAGGAAGATACATGTAGATGTTTGATAGGAAAGGAGCAAACCATACCATATCATTATCCGAGACCCAAAAAGGCAATCACCAACATAATACAATGTACCATTACAACTATCAAAATGAAAATTCGTGTTTCTGATTTGTTTCTGATGGTTCGAAATATGCCGCAACATTGCCTTTGGTCTGCTGCTGATTGGATACATGTGTATGTGTCGCTTTGTCCTTAAAGAGTTTACCCTATCCCTAGCCCGTGGGGACATTTTGTACCCCCGGGGGTTGTATTCTTTACATTTTAGAATACTTCTGCTAGTACCAATACCTTTTTCAGTATTTTCTTTTTAAAAAATCATTTTGACAGATTGCTATGCAAAGCGTACGGATCGGATTAACGAGTAAATTTCCTCTTTGGAAAGTGGTCGCACAGAGTTCCCCCACGTCATATGGATACGATAGTAAAACACGCCGTGCGGATAGGGTTAAGAAGGAGACGTGCCAGGACTCTTAGTGTAGTGTGAGTGCGGCATCTTGTACCCAGCCAGACCCGCACTGTCGTGATGCGGGCACTCGGGAGGATTGGGATTGAGGATTTGCAGCAGAGGAGAAAGAGGCGAGAGAGAGAGAGAGGGGGAGAGAGAGAGAGAGAGAGAGAGAGAGAGAGAGAGAGAGAGAGAGAGAGAGACAGAGACAGAGACAGAGAGACAGAGACAGAGACAGAGACAGAGAGACAGAGACAGAGACAGACAGACAGACAGACAGACAGACACACCGCGGAGAAAGAGAGAGGGGGAGTGGAGAGGATGTACAAGAGAAGGAAGGAGAGGAAAAAGAGAAGTGGGGGGTGGTGCAAGAGAGGGGAAGAGAGAGAGAGAGAGAGAGAGAGAGAGAGAGAGAGAGAGAGAGAGAGAGAAGGGAAGAGTGCTTGGTGGAATGGCTTTGTAACTGTAACTGGCCCAAAAAACAGTTTTATCTTTCTCTTCGAAATTAACAGGTTACCCGGGTCTACAAATCCGATGATCTTGTCCAGCCCTACTGTACTTGGGGCACAATTAAGTCATGTGTAAATGACGAAGATTAGAGGTGTTTGTAGTTGTAGAGAGTTGTTTGTTTTAGTAGGTTTTACGGCGCTCGCAACTACATAAGGTTATATGAGCGCCAGAAGATTAGGTGTTACAAGAGAGTAACAAACATAAAAAAGAAAGAGGGGGTGATAAGAACGATAGATGTTTGATAGGAAAGAAGAAGAAAACCACACCAGATCACCCGCCAACCACCCACTTTGTCGAGATTAACAATAACATACAGTCAAACTCAGATATAACAGGAAAGACGGGACCGCAGTTTTTCCCTGTTATATAAACGAGTCCTGTTGTAACCGTTATCAAGGGAAACTATCAGTACCATTGCACCTTGAGCTTACTAAATATTCGATTACCGCAGATACTTTTCTAGTGAAATGTTTTGCTGACCTTCAGACGGAATCGATCAGTGACCCCAACACTATGGAGGTTGAGGGGGGGGGGGGGGGGTATGTCACTATGCGTTTGAAAGTTTGTGCTTAGGCGAACGATCATACAAAGAGTCGAAACGTCCTGGTTGAGACAAATTTTAATAATTTGACGGATCTAAAGCAAGTTCATTCGCTGCAAGATCACCGGTATCCGAGTCTGAACAAATCGAACCCTGTTATATAGCCAGGTTAATATTACACTTATAGCACAGAGAGAAAAAATGGAGATTAGATTTACCAACGTTATATCCAAGTTCCTGTAATAACAATAATAGAGCCTGTTATAAAATAAATGGACTGAACTGTATGTACCAACAAAAAAAGTAGTAGAGGTAATTTATTACCATAGATGTTTGATACGAAAAAAAGACCTCAGAGCAACCGTCAACCACCCACCTGCTGAATCCAGGACAGTTCCAGAAAATTCCAGACAGATGACAAGCGTATAACTGTAAAACTCTTCCTATACATGTTCAGACCAGAAACTTTCTGGAATAATGAATGCAATGTGTACCTCCAGTTTGCAGGCGGAATGGTGGAGCAAATTTATATCCGTTAAATTTAAATAAGGACAGTACAGACAGTTGGAAGATGGCAGTGTGAAAGAGTAAATGCTATGTTTATATTTATATATAGGAACTCCTTTTCGTATTGGAAAAATCTGGCGATAAGCCGGGCTGACAGTATAACGGGGAGTGGTAAAATGAAGTTTGACTGTATGTTGGCCTTTGAGCACATGTATGCCATAATAAAACAAACTTTCTAAAAGAATGAATGGGGGCTCTCGTGGTCTAGAGGTTAAGGTGTTAGCCTCTCATTCCAATGTCCCAGGTTCGAATCCCGGTAGCGACCGAAAAATTTTCTTCTCTAAAATTTTCTCCTTTCCCCTCCTTTTCTGCTCTCTAGCAATGTTCTGTCGCCTGCTTTTGTCCCCTCTTTAAGCCCCCACTCCCTCACCTCCTTCGCCCCCTCTGGGCTCCAGACTCTTTCTGCAGCCTTTCTACTGCTACTCATTGGCTCCTTCTTACTTCTGTCTTTCAGCCACACCCCTGATCTTCTGGTAAGAAAGATCTACACCTAGCCTTCTCGGACAAGGGCGAAAAATCTCGGAGAGCCCGTGTGCAAGTTGTGCACGTTAAAGATCTCTTGGTGGTCTAAAATCGATAAAAGTAGGCTTCGGCTGCTACCCAGGCAAAATTCAAAACTTCCTACCAACTGAAAATATTAGGTATGTCCCGCACGCTCAATGACCTTATGCAGTTGAGAGTGCCGTAAAACACTTACAAAATACCACCAAAGAAAAAGGACGAATAAGGTTTGTTTCTTCTTATAAGACGATCTACATTCTTAGAGAAGTAAAAAAAGGAGAATGCCATGACGCCGAGTTCATCAACAACATTTGTAAAATACTAAATCATAATTCCCATAGTACGGTATACACGAAGTCATCTTTTTTTCTTGATAAGAAACTGTAGGCCTATATATGTGATAAATAACAATCACATTTCAATTTGTACAGCAAGGCATTACACTGAAAGGTCAAAGTGAACACAAAAATTCAAACTCAGTGATACAGACAACCATTATCTTTATTTCTTTAAAAAACAACTGGATCCATAACTTGTCACAATGTTCGTCATAATCTGAAGTTCCTGTCTGAATTCACGGACACACGAACACCGACTGTTGTACACAATGAGGGCTGACAGGGGAACAAAAAACACACAGACAATGTGCTGTTGACCATGACCAAAAAAAAACAACCAACATGAGAACCAATAAAAAGTGAGCATGAGGGAGAATGACTGATCTTTGATACATAATCATAGCTAGGGAGATTCTGAAATGACTTGAACTGTAAAAATCACCACCTTAAAGAAAGTTTTAGTTTTAGTAAGAGTTTTACGGCACTAACAACACAATTTTGTCATATAAGTGCGGAAGATTAGAAGTGTTACAAGAGAGTAACAAACATAAAACAGAACGAGGAGAGATCAGGACAACCACACCAGAGCATCCGCCAACCACCCACACCCCAAAGAAAGGAATCCATCCTCATGGAAGAACGGGAAATTATTAATATTAATTAAATGACCAAAACAGAAGTACAGCACTTGTTTTATTTTCCAGACCAAGGACAGTTAATATGTCTTAGATCCTATCGGACATAGGCCTACTTCATGCTATTTAGAAAGTAGAGAACTCAGACCTATCTGCACGTCCAACAATGAGACAAGACATCCCCAGGCAGACAAGCATGGTCTCATTCGTCAACTAATGACACCTTCTGTACATTGACAGCAGTGCGATCACTGCTACATTGTTCTCAATTTCCTACATTAAAATATTTAGAAAAGTTAAACAAACACATTAAATCTTTCCACAGTGTGAGTGACTGGGGTGGCAGGGAATGGGGTACAGAAATACTACAGGATATAGGAAAGGGGAAAAGACCAACCTCAAGTAGGCTACCTTTCATCAACACCTACAAAGCGGACATAAGATCACCCGCCATCCAAACTTTTCACTATTCAACAGAGAGAGAAAAAATTATCTACAGTCAAACTCGGATATAACAGGACAGACAGGACCGCCAGTTTTTCCCTCTTATAAGCGAGTCCTGTTAAAACTATTATCAAGGGAAACTACCAATACTATTGCACCTTGAGCTTACTATACATAATATATATATTTGATTACCCCAGATCCTTTCCTAGTGGGCTGTTTTGCTAACACTGAGATGAATCGATCTGTGACCCCATCACTATTTGGGGCGGGGTGTATGTGTTTGAAAGTTTGTGTTTAGGCAACGATCATATAAACAGGCGAAATGTCTTGATAGAGATAAATTCTAATAATTTGACGGATCATATATATTTGAGTCTGCGCAAATAGAACCCTGTTATAGCCAAGTTCACATTACTTGCTCTTATGGAGGAAAAAAACGGAGATTTGATTTATCAGTCATATCCAAGTTCCTGTTATAACAGAGGCTGTTATAAAAGGACTGGACAGTAGTTTAACAATCTGTACCAACAACAACAGAATGCAGAGGCCACCCCGTCTTACTCCTTCCCATTAAAGAGTAAGCAATACAGAAAGCCTCTAAAGCACCCTCTGACACCCACGGCACCACAGTGACCAACCTCTGACATAGAACCCTACGGCGCAACCCCTTTACCAACAGATCAAACTGAACAAAACCCCCACACAACCCTCCGAACACTTCTAACAAGAAAACAGCATCATCCATAAACTCATCCAGACATACATTATGAGATGAAACAGTGAAACCAATGGAATTAAAACTTGAAGTCTTTATATTTCTTTGCTCCTTTCCCGGTGTCTTGTTGAGCCTTCTTGCGTTTCTGTGGACAAACAAAACAAGAAAACAAATCTTTAGTTTCAGTTTTAGTGTTTTACGGCACTTGCAACATAATACGGTCAAATAAGTGCCGAACATTAGAGGTGTTACAAGAGAGTAAAAAACACAAAAAAGAAGGAGGAGAGATAAGGACGATAGATGTTTGATAGGAAAGAAGAAGCAAACCACACACAGAGCACCCCCGAACCACCCACAAACAAATCTTTATTTCTTCACCGTAGACAGAAATGGCCATTACACACCACTGTCACATGAAAGATGGGAACAAATAAAACAAATAACCTCCCCTCTCTACGGAAAATTATGGAGCAGAACCAGGAATAAAAATTGACTTCTGATTCATATTTTCCATCTGCAGCAATGAAGCAGTACCCACCACCTTACTTTCCCTGTACCATTATCCACATTCCAAAAAGATGTAATTTACTTCCGAGACACAATAGAATTTATTTCAAATTAGAAGAGTGGAGATTATTTTAGTTATAATAAGAGTTTTACTAAGTGCCAAAGGTTAGAGGTGTTGCTAGAGAGTAATAAACACAAAAAAGAAGAAGGAGAAATAAGAATGAGAGATGATAAAAGGAAAGAAGGAGCAAACCACACCACAGCACTTACCATTCACCCACAACAAGTGCAAAGAAGCACCCTGACACAATGACGGTCAATTAGCACAGGAAAAAAGGAATAGAGTCGGACGAAGGAAAGTAAAGAAGTAGGTCCTGCCAGTGGCACTCTCAAACAAATTATCTGTAAAACGCATTTAAAAAATGAGGACACTAGTACGGTAGTAGGAAAAATCTCTCCAAACCTTTTGGTCTCAACCATCACACCGTGAGGAGTAGGCCTACTAAGGCACAACCATCTATGGTATGTATTCCACAACCTTACCAAGCATGGTCAAAGCACACTGTGTCTTGTCTGACCAGTATTGTGTCAAAGGATGGTGCACGTATAATACAAGATGTCCCTGAAGTCTGGACACATTTGCAGAATGTATATTTCAGGAAATATACGTAAAATGTTCAACAACATTTTATTCACTTAGAATAGGCCTATTAACAAATAACATATACAAATAAATGATTTAAACCATTTACGCAACAAACGTTGATGCACTTGACAAGATTCACATGAAACCGACCGATGCAACAACTAAACGCTGCCGTTGATTATAATTTAAGAAATTTCCTTTGTGTCTAGACTTTGTGGAAATCCTGCATTTACAAAAGAAAGAAAGCCAAAGCCCCGAGAAACGGCCCGACTCACCCTCTGTTTAGCTGCATGAGCTGCCACCATATCACTGAGGTCCTCTTTCTCCAGCTGTGACTGCTGCTCACGCACCGTCTGCTCGTACTTGGCCTGCATGGCCGCAGTGTCGAGGTCAAGCTCCTCGGGGTTCAAGGACACCTCGACCGCCTCTGTCGATACTTTGTCTCCAGGCTTCTTCGGTGCGTTGACCTGGGGGGGCGAATGAAAAAAACCCAGAAGAAATCATACACTGAAGCTACTCTTTAGGTAAGTAGGCCTAATAGTTTAACAGCACTTAAAAAACACAATAAGATGATATAAGCAATAAAGATTAGAGGTGTAACAAGAAATTTAAAAAATAAAGGAGGAGAGATATAAAGGTGATAGCTGTTTGATACGAAAGAAGGAGCAAACCACACCAGAGCACCTAACGACCAGAAACGAACCTACTGTAACAAACACCTGTTAAAGAGTCACCTGTACAAACAAACACCGCCCACCCCTCCCTTGCATTTAAAAAAATATTATAATGACACTGTCCAAGAGGACTTGTCTAAGATAACCACTTTTCTCCCTGACAAAGGGTGGTCATCTGGACAGATTCCACTGATCTTACATTGGGAGAAAGAAATTGACAGCATGCAGTCACCAGGTTCTGAGGCGCTAGATTCATAGAATTATTATAATAATTACACCAGTGCAAACACTTGCACTGCCATTGGGGAAAGAAAAGCCAACCCTAAATTGATTCACTTTCAACTCTTTTGGTTCTTGAACCATTAATTGCAACACTTACCAGGAAGAGTTTGCAAGGGAAGGGGAATAACTGCATAAATAGAGATAGACATACAACTGTAAGAGCCCAAAGTGCCTGTAACACAACAGGCCTGAAAAAGCCATCCCCAGCTATAAGAGGGAAGGGAAATCTTTCTTCACAAAGGTTTAACATTTAACCTTAAAAAGTGAAACCATAGCATGTTAGAAAGAAAAAAAAACATCTAATCTCCTACAAATGGGTTTCCGTTAAACTGTATCTAGCAATTTTTACTTCCAATTCTTTCAATCAAAAGTATTTTCTGTTTCTTCCGTAACTACACACCCCAACTCCTCTCTCTCTACTCCATCCCAGAAATCTATAAAAGTTTTTTGTTTTACTTTGATCCCTGTTCATGACAAGTTTCCACAGACAATAGAAAGTGAAAAAAAGACCACTACTCACCCCCGTCATATCGTAGACGTGCGCCGACCCCATCATAGCCCCGCCCACCGGGGCCGCCTTCTTCTCCGGCAACACCTGGTAGAGAGCCGGCGTGTCTCCTCCTTGGTCCATGGCATCCTCGATACGACGCTTACGCAGCTCGATCTGGTCCGGAGTCTCCATGCCCACGGGAACGGAGGAGATGCCGCCCGGCGTCATCAGGCTGTGAGAAGGGGGGGGACACAAAAGACGTCAATAGTTTGGGGTTTAAAAAAAATTTTAGTAGAGGTTTTACGGTGCGCGCAACTGCATAAGGTCATATGAGCGCCAGAAAATTTAGAGGTGTTACAAGAGAGTAACAAACATAAAAAAGAAGATGTTTGATAGGAAAGAAGAAGCAAACCACACCAGAGCACCCGCCAACCACCTTGTCAACAGCAAAAATAAAAAATAACATCTGAAGAGCACAGGGGACAAACAGGCATAGCAACAAACTAAAAATCATGAGGGTATCAATTTTAAACGCTTGTTGACTCATAACTGTATTTCTGTTCAACTGTTGGTTGATCATTGTTGTTTGATTTCCCATTCAACAAGAATAACAATAAACCACCAGTCAAACAATAATGAAGTTATACGAGTCCACAAGCATTTAAAATTGACACCTTCACAATTTCCAATTTATGACTATGCCCATTTTTCCCATGTGCTCTTCATCTGGTTTTACTCAATGACTCCAAGCCATAACACTGACAAACACACTCTGCAAAGACAAAAATCCATCTATTGTTTGATTGATAACAACATTAACAACACACTCTTTAGAACGTTACTGTAAATGCACCAAACCTGCACATATCACTACATGGTATTGGACAGAAGGACGAAAGCCCACCTGTTGTTGGACTGATAACAACAACAGCATATTCAATGACTCAGTGGTGTCGGTAGTCTAGTGGTTAAGCTACAGGACTCATAATTGTGAGATTATAGGTTTGGGGGCTTTGAGGCTCCGCTCCATCCAGTGTTGTGTGCTTGGGAAAGGCATTTATACTAATTTTCTCAAGTGAATGTGGCTTAGTACTATCGGTGATGGAAGTTAAATTAGGAGGTCCCGCCTCTTAAATAAGTTTAGTTTGCAAGGGCATTGCACCTATAAAATTACAATTACCCACTCAATGAGTAGACTACCACTCATCCATTTTCCCTCATTACTATTCCCATGTGCATCATATCAGCTATAACAATATTGTTGGGTCAAATTGGTATGATTTTTATGATTGATAGCATACAATCGTCAAATTTGGAACATTTTCAACTTGCAAAACATGAAATGTAAAGAAAATAATTTTACTTTTATTATCAACATTTAAAAAAAAATTCTTTAAAAGATGTGTATGAAAAATGTTAGTAAAACAATAGCAATGAGCTGTCCACGGAGAAAACAAAAAACAAAAAACGACGAACACCTGAGACAACAACTTTGTTTTAACTGAGAAAAAAAAAAAACCCCAAATCTACCATACATGGACATCATTGACACTCACCCTTCCGCTGGAGTAATCAGGCCCGTCTCATCCTTCTCATCCTCCTCTTCTTCCTCTTCTGATTCCTCCTCTGATTCTGACTCAGACTCCAGCTCACCCCACACTGTCCTGTCTATTTCGTCTTCCTCAACCTCAGCCTGAAATGAGGAAAGCAAACAGATTACAAAATGTCCAGCATCAACTTGACTTAATTCAAAGAGTGAATTGCTACAACATTATATTCTAAAATGTGGACTTGAAAGCTTTCACAATCAACAGTGACAAGAACAAGCTGAAATGAAGCCTACAGTAAGATTAGGACATATACAAATGGGGAAAATAGTAGAAGTAGTATACCAGACCACATCAGACAGCCAACCAACCATCTCTACAAGTCAGAAGACATAGCTAAATAAATACCCATTTAACAATAGATACACCACATACATACAATCGTGTCACCATACTTTGCTATGTTCATACCACATGCTTCTATAAGCGTGACCGCCCGGCAAACCAGGTTGAACAAGTCCAGCCATTGACTGGGATAATACAAAAGCCATGAAATATTGACTTTCTATGAAATTTGAATCCATATTTTCTTTCATCAATTTTTCTATCTGAGAACTCATGACACAAAGTGCAAGTAAAGAAAAAAAGTTCTGGGTGCTATTTTTCGAGGTACCCTTCAACGATCAAGTCCAGGAAATATGTCTTCTGGAGAAAAAATAACACACTGTGAACTCTGGTAGTTAACAAAAAAATGGACCTATCATGTTTGTTGTGATTTGAAAGCTTATTTTCCTAATTTTTTATTCATAAAAGTACATTGCTTCAAAATTCAAAACACTGCCTCCCTAAAAAAAAAACCCACAATAATGTCACTCAGTTCCTGATCTAAAATTGGGACAACATGGTCAACTTGAGATATCTTACAATCATTTGATGTGGAGTGCAACTTGGGTTGCTTTGTGGATTTTCATGTCTAAAAACTTGTTCTATCACAGATGGACATTAAATGAAAGTCCCGTCTGTAACTTTTCTCAATGCCCTGAGGGGAAGGGTCCAACAATTGTGACAGGGCAGTGTGTTATCGATACAACATGTGGAATGTGGAGTTGGGGAGAGAAGCCAAGCCCGGCACTAGTCTCTTCTGGTCCTCAAATGCAATCGTGCTTTATGCTAAAAACCTGGACAAAAATAAAAGTACAGAAATACGGTGTTCTGCATAAAACATAAATACACAGAATGGGTCTACTTATTTAGGAAGAAAAAAAAAAGTTCTGTTTTGTGGGGAAAGATAAAAAAATATAAAAGATATACCATGGACTGGTACAGAAAGAATAAACAATGACACAGGGTTCAAACTGCTGCTAAGTCTATACCATATCCACAGAAGCACATACCTTATAATCAGCATTCTGCGTTCCAAATACGTCTCCATACAAAGGCTTCCCATGTTCATCCACCGGCGGTTTTCCCCAGCCTCCGGCATGGTAGCCAAACATACAGCCCTGTCAGAAAATAAGCAACACCTTTTTTTTTTTTTTTGGTGTTTTACTGCGCTCGCAACTGTATAAGGTCATATGAGCACATGGGACACATTTTCAGGTGGAAGGAAATTATGAATTTTGCCCGAGTGGCAGCCGAAGCCTACTCTTGACAATTTTTGCACACGGACCACATCTTTCTTTTGTCCCTACAAAGCAAACGTCATATAACACTATGGCCACACCAAAGTGGAAAAACACAATCCATGTTCCTTCAGAAACTAGAAACACAAACTAATGACATGGGGCTGAAAGTGGAAAGAACCTGTTATGTACAAGCATGCCAAATTTTTCAAAACCCAATCAGGAACAAACAATGTTGTAACAATAGACTACACAGAAACAAACAAAATTACACCGGGCGGAACTGGTTTGGTATAGCGTATGTGTTTAAGACTCTCCACCATCTGACTGCTAGACCTGGGAGTCCAGGGAAACTCAGGACAGTTAGCACCGAAGATTGGTCGCTGTCACGAAGGTACTTAACTTCTTACAAATATTATCTACCCTTACCATTTATATGTCGGAAAGCATATTGATAAATTTACACTCCTTTCTCGGAGGCAAATACAGAAAACTGAAAATAAAGTGAGGACTCTTTATTGTGAGAGCTTCAAACTCTTCTAGACACAAAAAGCAGGTCATAAAAAAGTGAAATACAGTCGACAGTGTCCAAGACAGCCACCCATTATAATGGTATAAGAATGCAAAAGGGGAAATTGGGAAGTATTGTCTTACACAGGTGGCCATTAGAGCAGGTTCGACTGCAGCTGAAACTCATGACTATAAAATAAATGAACAAAATAAACATTTACCTTTTTGACGGGACAAAAAAAGGTATAGATGTGCACAAGCTTCAAAGGACTTACCTCAGGAATGGGAGCATTAAGACCAGCCACCTTGAGGTTGGGGTATGACGGGGGTGGCCCGTACCGCTGCATGGCAATCAACCATGGTGGAGGAACTTTCTCAGAGTTCTGGAGAAACAATGGAATCAAAATATATTGCTTGATCAGTGACCAATAATAAGATTAGCATTCCAAGTTCAGAACTCTTAAATATATTTAAGGTAAACTTTATGGAACTCCATCCCTTCCTTCTTTTATCTAGTCCTTATACAATTAGAGAAATTAAAAAAGCAAAGTTGATCAGAACAGGAGCAAGTGAATTTTTCGCAAATGATTCATTCTCGGCTTTATTTTTTCTAAGTCACATCAACATTTCTTTGAGTTAAGTCTTTCAGATAAAAACAGCAAATAGTGCAATGAATATCACCCAATTGTGACTTGGTCTTACACCCTTAGTCAATGATTCCTCAATACCTCTACCTCCTAATCTTAAGTTTCTAGTTTTAGTTAATTTTAAAGCACTTCTAAAACAAATAAGTGATATAAGTGCTGAAAATTAGGGGTGTTACAAGAGAGTAAACAGTAACATACAAAAAAAAAAGAAGATGGGGAGTTAAGGACAATAGATGTTTGATCGGGAAGAAAGAGAAAACTCCACCAGAGCACCCGCCATTCACCCACACATCTAGCCAAAGAACTCCCAATGGTTAGCTTTATCAGAAACTACACTTAACAACCCAACACATGGCTCACAAAGTCTACATCTACAGGAGGACAAAAAACAAAAGTGTCAGTCAAAAGAGTGAAATCATCATGATAGTCAGGAGAAATAAGGAGACAAAATTCTCACAGATATATATGAGGTTGCAACAAACTTACACTGCCAACTGGCATCCCCAGAGCCATTTTCAAGTCGTCACTCAAGTTGCCAGGCTTCTTCTCCCGTAGTTTTGTTTCAAATTCCTTAGCCTGAAAATACACAGAAAAATTGAGGTGAGACAGCTGGCAATAAATATACTGAAAGTGAAGACTACACACACAACTGCAATAAATCCACCAAAAACAGGCAGTGAAACAAACCAAAACACTTTGATGATAAGACAAATACAAAAAAGTCCTTAAAAAAAGAAAGAGAAAAAATTCACGAAGCTAGCTCTTAATGACCAAATGAGATATCTGAACACAAATAATATTCTATGTTTCTTTTGATAGATTAGACCCAAACAAAATAATCCAACTTTAAAATGACTATCATTTACAGGACAAAAACAACAACACAAAAACAATGCATAGAATAAGATGTGAAGATGCTGGTATAAAAAAAAACAGAACAAATTTTTTCTCCAAGTTTGCCAATACCTCATAGTACAAATCTCCATGGACAGTCATTTTGGGTTTGGTCTGAAACCTGAAGAAAGCGTCGTGAAGTTTCTGGTAGTCGATGTCAATCTTTCCCATCTTGGGCCGCACTTTTTCCCTCATTTTGGACTTGAGTGTCTTCTGGTCTTCCTGGAAAACGAAAACAAAAAGACATGAATTAGTTTTAGTTTTAGTAGAGGTTTTAAGGCGCTCGCAACTGCATAAGGTCATATGAGCACCAGAAGATTAGAGGTGTTACAAGAGAGTAACAAACATTTTTAAAAAAGAAGGGGAGATAAGGACGATAGATGTTTGATAGGAAAGAAGGAGCAAACCACACCAGAGCACCCGCCGACGACAAACAGACATGAATATTAGTCATCATGCTTCACAGCTTTTCATAGAAAAACCAGCAAACTGTTAATTCCATTTCGGTTGATGACCCAAAATAAACTTTTAATCAGGTGACCTTTTCTTAAAAGTAAAGTAGCTAAACATTGTCCTAAATTTTGGTCACTCAGTACTACAACAGAGTAAGGCACATGAATAGCAACAACAAAGGAACAGTAAAATAGTCGGGACCTTCAAGTGGATTCCCATAATCAGCCATTTAAAGCTACTGAAAACTGAAAAATACTACTTTCTCTTTTAAACAACAGTAAGCGATAACGTTTATTCCAAAATTACCTTCTCCTGCAGAGCTGCTCTCATTTCCTCAATACCTGTGGCTTTGATGAAGTCTGGAAGTTCAAACGGTGTCTTCTCTATACCTCTTTTACCCTGCAGGTACTTTCGTTTGTAGCACCAGTGACGTGGCACCGGCACCGAATTTCTGGTAGCCTGTTCAAAAGAAGAAAAATAAGTAAATCACCTTTACTTCTGAATCCCAATAAAAACTTAAGTAAGCATTAACCCTTTTAATACACAGCGTTCCGCATTCCCTGGTACGACAAGAAGTGAAAAATTGTGCAATTCCATGACCTACGAGGTAGCCTACATCAAAAAGCCACTGAAGTGGTTAAAGGCTATCTTAACAAAAATGTGAAAAAATCAAGAAACATGCTTTATTTCTCATCCAACACTTCTTTTTAATGAATAACGACCTATTGTAGAGTGAATTTTTTAAAAAAATGAGGATGTAGTTATTTTTCCTTCAACAGCGGAGATAAGTAGAGAGAAAATTTACCACAGCTACATCAAAATAGCTTCGTCTTCTCTCACACACAATCACTTGACAAGCACACCAAGACTAACACCACTCGACAAGAATCTTTACAATACCCCCCTCATAAAACATGCAGACACCGAGACCTACCCAGTTAAACCATTTCCAATACTCCAATAATACCTTACTAAACCACAAGACAGAAGCACTTCAAAATGTTTGTGATCATACTGAAAAGGATTAAATTCTCCATAACCATGTTCCCCTGCTAGATCTAAAGACAATCAACTGGACACTATGAAAGTGCAGTGGAACTGATATGGTCACATGTCATTCTGGCAAGATAGAAAATACGCTGCCCTTGCCTTTCTAAAAAGCAATATAGCTGCTGCAAAAAGAAAGAGAAGTAACTCCGCCATACCCTTCTTTACAGGCTGAGTAAAAAAATTAAAGTTAAACCTTTTTCTCACGATAGCAGCAATATATGCCATTCTCAAAGGATCAGCAACTATTATACAGACCGCTAAGCTAAACTAGATGGACTGCTCACCTTTAAATGCACCAACAACCTGGGATCTCTGGCCGTGACATCATGCATCTCAACCACATCAGGTCTGGTCACCAGCTGGGGATGAAAGTAAAAGGTATCAGGTTTAAATGAATGCCTCCTAATCAAAACAAGCTATAATTTACAATTTTGATGAAAGTTTGAAAAGAGCACAAAGAAAATAAATCCTATTTAGACTTCAATGAGGAGGGAAGGGGGCGTTCAAAATCAGCATCATTATCAATGTCTTTCACCCCTGGCAGGATAGAGGCCACATACAAGCTCCTTCCATTTTCTCTGTCCTGAGCCATTCTTCCAAGCTCATTCCAATTGAGCTTCATCTCTCTCATGTCCCTTTCCAAGCATCTCCTCCATGTTTCCAGTGGCCTACCCCTGCCTCGTGCTCCCTGTGGGTTCCACTGCAGCGACTGCCCTGCGATGTTTCCGCTGGGCTTTCTGAAGGTGTGTCCCATCCATCGCCACTTTCTCAGTCCTATTTCTACTTCTATATCACTTTTGTCCTGTCCTTTCCCACAGCTCTTCATTTTTAAATTCTATCCTGCCACTTAATTCTTAGAATACTCCTCATACATCTGTTTATGAAAGTCTGGACTTCATTCAGTACTGTCTTTGTTGTCTTCCAAGTTTCGCAGCCATAGAGGAGCACAGTTGGAGTTAAAGTCGAATCTTGGTGCGCAGTGAGATGTTGCTTGCTTTCCAGACTTTTGATAATAATGCTGACCTTGCTTTGCGTGCAAAATATCAAATTAAAAAAAAAAAGTTGTACATAGTATCTCTTCCTTTTCAAAAGCACAAGAAACTATAATATTGACACATCATTTTCAGTTAACAAGTTCAGGGGATACTGTGAAGAGGTGTAATCTGGATTTTGCAAACATGAAGGCTGAATTGAGACAGCTTGTGGATTTACAAGAGCTTAATACTTTTGAGTTGGCTTCAAGAACCAAGTGCCTAAATGTTAATCAAACAAAAAGAAATTCAAAGAGTATCACAAGGATAGAGAGCTCTCAAGAAAAAGTAACATAATTAAAAATCTTTAAAATATGCCTTCAGGAACTTCGTCTAAACAGTTGTACAACAAACTATTACTTTTAAACGAAGTCAAAGCTACTCTCAGGTACTGAAAAAAAAAGAGATGGAAATATTACCTGTTTAAGTTGAGCAACTGTCAACCTCGTCAGCTTTTTAAGTTTCTTCTTGGAAATTTTTGGGCCATCATCATCATTTGCCATTAACTGTGAAGGAGAAGAAAAAAAATACAAACACATCAACACTGCCATACAAAGACCCAGCCATTTTGCAGAATTTATCATCTCACTCTCATTATTCATTTCCACATTGAATAGAAAGTGCATAAGAAAGCATAAAACTTCGTTGCCAGTAAAAGGTAGAAATGTACCATAAACTGGTCCGGAAAACATACTTTTGCCCAACAACTATGCCAAAGCAGAAAAGCTACACATCATGCAAAGTGAAATCTTAAGTAAAACTAATATAGCGGCCAAAGATAAAAAGTCACAATTTGCTCACATCGTCGTCATCGTCATCATCATCATCCAACAGCCCCTTGACTTTCATTGGGGGTTCTTCTTTCGGCTTGACTTCTTCGGCCTCCTCTACTTTTACTTCCTTCGGTTTTTCTGGTTCAGTGATCTACAAAAAAGAGCAAGAAACAAGAGAGAGGGATTATAATACATTGTTTCATTAAGTCAATCATAAAACCGGTACATGATACCAACTCATAAGTTTTTTACTTCCTGTTCATAAGAGCTGAATAAATAAAAAATTTCATTTCTCCTCTCCATCTCCAAAACAGACATTTTTTTTGGCTGAACTCACTGTGATGATGGCACATTAATTATGATGATAGATAGCATTTGTCTAGTGCAAATTCCCACTCAACAGCAAGTCTTTACAATCTATATCATAACCCAAGCAGGCCTGAAAGCATTCTGAAACAATTTCAATTTTTTGGAAAGCATACAGTTCAAGCTGCCATTTTACAGGTGCTAAAATATTATACTGACAAGATCTCTCACTGTCTATGGTCAGATAATCATTCACACCTGGATGTGGCGAGGAAAATTCGAGTAAAGTGTCCATCCCAGGGACACAACGTCGGCCTCCGGCTCAAACCTCACGGACCCACGACCTCACAATTAGAGCCCAGCAGCCTTACCACTTGGCTACCAATGCCACATAACATGTCATCAAGTAACCTGTAGTTTAAAACATCCTCAGTGAAATAATTTTTCAACTGATATGGCCTACTTTCCTACCATTTCCAGTGTATTCAAAAGTAACAAATTATAAATTATTTAAACACAGTTGGGTATTTTCCTTCTTGTAAAACGACTCATTCTGAATTTTATCCCAGCAGGCAGCTCCAGTAGGTCTTGTATCTTTCACTGCATACTGCACAATTGTTTTTTTAACTTGAGCAACCTCCAAACGACCAAATGTTTAATCCACATCCAAAAAGACTTTGAGCCAAATCTCATTTACTGTGGGATCTGGTGAGTGAAGAACCAGAAGAAAAAAATCATCAACAGACGACTGACTATGACTGTGAGACCTAGGTATCAAGCCAGGCTCTTAAGCAGAAGAGAAAAACAGCATGCCTCAGTGCAGATAGATACCTGCAGATTATTAAATCTGTGTCTTACCTTGAAAGCTTCAAATATCCTGGCAAAAGTGTGATAATTCGGGTCAGTCGGGTCCAGCTCTGGCTGTTCTTGGATGTACCTGCCCAAGGTAGGAGGATGGAAACAACACTATTATTACAGCTTCCCCTAAGAGCAGCGGGAAAAAACTATTGTGTTTCCCTCACTACACAGCTCAAGTGTTACCATAATATGAGCTTTGAACCTAAAACCCTAAAACAACATAGCTAAGAAGAACGAATAATTTTATAACTTGAACAAAGATGAACATCTGACAAAAAGACTCTATTTAGTATTATAATTACTCATTCTGACCTTCCTCATACAATTCATTTCCGGTATCAAAGAAAATTGCAGATAATTATAATGTAAAACATAATTAAAAAACAGCAATGGTGGTCCAGCTCCTGCATACAGTCAGACAGCACAATAAGAACAGTCACATCAACAGTGCAAACCTTACACAGAAAAATAACCAAAATTTAAGAGAGTGAGAAACAAAAGGTCGAACCAACAGGGGAAAAAAAATCTTGAGAACCATATGATTAGGAGCGTCCACCAACAAAATGATACACACAGGAAAGTTTTGTCTCAACTCACTCGACCACAACATCGGATGCTTTGCTTTTCTTATCTTTCTTCTTGGGTTTCTTCTGTTGTTCAAACCTGTTCCTCCTCGCCTTCTTCTTTTTCTTCTTCTTTCGTTTATTTTTGGTCTGGAAGAAAAAAAAGGAATGTGATCAAGATTCCGCCTCCAACCAATGCAAAGGCTTCTCGGTAAAAGAATAACAAAAGCTTATTTGAAGCTCTGTGTTTCTTCACACTCATTCCACAACTTTCCAAGTCTGTGCAGCATCTTTGGTAACAGTAAGAAGAACCCCCCACATCATTCTTGGTAAATCTTAAACAGAAAACTATTTCTATGAGCAGTCTCTTATTCTGGTAGCGTGGCAATCTCAAAAGTTAGTTTAAAAAATTGAGACAGAAAATGGTCTAACAATTTTGTACAAAGTTCTCAAAACAATAAAAATCATCTTTAATGAAGGCTCCTGAATGAACATGATGTTATAACAGAACTTTAAACCCCTTCCCTCCCATTTTTAAAATAAGTCTGCTGCTAAGGGGAAGTAAAATCCATAACTATGGCCATGTGAAAGCAATGGGTTGTAGACAAAATGTTGCCCCGACACACTTAGTTATAGTTTTAGTAGAGGTTTTACAGCACTTGCAACTACATAAGGTAATATGAGCGCAAAGGGGCGGATGTCAACAGAGAAGTCCTTACAGGGAATCAGACTTACTCTGCTCACCTCTCTAGCACCAACAGCACAAAGTCTGCTTCCACTATCAAGGCACCCTGGAAATAGCGGGTCACAAGAGTGTGACAAACATACAAAAGAAGTAGAGGAAAAATGACGATAGGAACGATTAAGAAAGAAAAAGCAGCAGTTCCTTGTTGCAGCTCAGGTAGAGTTATGAGCATGACATTGGTGAATCAGCCCATTTACAATTCTACTGTGCATAACAAGCTAATGCCCCCCCTTTGGGAATGGCCTAAAGACACTTCAGTCAGTAGCACCGCCCCAGGGGGTCCCTTACACACTAAATGTGGTAAATACCCAAAAGACATTAAGCAAGCTACAGTACATATCAATTTGATATAATCACCAGCACAGTATGTATTGCTCATAAAGTAATTAAAATTTTGCCGACAAACCTTTGCTATTAAAAGAAGACAATCACTAAATCTGCATAACAAAATAACGCACATAACAGCAGACCAGTAGAGTAAAATGTCTGAAGAGAAAGGAAAAAGAAAGAAAATAACCATAATAAAAGCATTTATATAACCCATATCCATACCCTACAGCATACTCTATGTGCTTTAGAACTAGAAGTAACACAGAAGCAATTACCTCTTTTGACTGATCTTTTGAAATTGTTCCAACTTCCTCATCTTCATTTTCATCTTCTTCGTTCACTTCGTCTTTATCATTCTCATTAGTGCCCCTTTTCTCATCATCACTGCCTTGCTCATCTGGAAAAAAAATGAAAGACACAGAATAAAGATCAAGAGAAAAAACATGGGCAGATAGCATTTAGACACAACGTGAGTAAACAAGTCCTGTCGGTTCCATGCTACTGGTACACATGGACAAAAAGAATACTTGGAAGAGGTAAAATACTCAAGCTTTCATTTCCTGGACAAAATTTTCAGAGAACAGGAATATAACGATGAAACAAAAACAAAAAAAATGTAATATGGATGGACACATAATGCATAAGTCCCTTTCATTATTTCTTGAGCAGATTAGACTGAATTAGCAAAGCAAAATGTCATTATCATTACAAACCAAGCACGACACAAAATAATTAGGCAATTTCACTTAAATCCTGACACATTTAAAACACCCAACACAGAATTATTAGCAATTCAAAACCATGACATCGAATCTTTTTTACATAACTTTACACATGTTTGATTTTAAAAAGTTGGGAAATCATCTCTGGAAAATGTAGAAACCGCAATGCATTTCAATAAACCTAAAACCCTAAAGACACTCACTAAAATTACAATTGCAACTACTATCAGTAAGCTTTATGTATACCCTGATTTTCAATCCTTACAGTGGCATGATATTTCAATTACCTGACCTCCCTCAAGTGTAGGCACACCATGAAGAAAAACACATAAGTACGCACCTTCATCTTCTTTCTCCCCATCAAGTTCAGCCCCAATTTCACTTTCTCTTAGAGACTTGAACTCCAGCATCTTCTCCAGGGCTTGCGGCAGTCGCATTTCCTTAGGACCTTGAGATGGGGGCGGGCCCTGCACACAATAAAAGAAACAGAAAAGGTTACTTTATAAGAATTCAATATTGGTGTGGAGAAAAGGGGAAAAGGGGTGGGGGTGGGAGGGGAACGCGGGGGGACGAGAAAACTCATGACAAGCTCAGGACAGAAGTTTCCCAAATCTGTTCTCATTCCTAAAGATCTAGTTATTTCATAAACAGCTTGAAAAAGAGATTGATCACTTTCCTTCAGCTAGTCCAAAACCATACTGAATTCCATAAGTAGTAAGATATGGCTTAGATCACCATATTGAAAAAAACCCACCAAAATAAACAGCCTCAAGTGAAATATACAAAGCAGAGGTAAATCATACAAAGCAGAGGTAAATCGTTACCATAGAATTACAAAGTTCTATCTGTTCAGTACCTAGTTTTGAGAAATTTTACATCAAAAGTTTGGAATTTCACAACATGCCAAGTTTTTTTTATGCAATTCGTTGAATATCTTGATAACTACTCTAAATAATCTTACGATTTTGAAAGAGCAGATAGAACATTTGGTGTCTGACCTCATGGTCTTAGTAACTCAAAACAGCCAAAAATGTCAGATAGAACTTTGTAATTCTAAGGTAGCAAAATGAAACTATGAGGTGTGCAATATAACTCTGAAAAACAACAACAACAGCAAAACAGCTAATCTAACACCCAAGATGACAAAACCATTTTTTACTTTTAGCTTTTTTTCATTTCCCTTTTCTGAAAGGAAGAAAACAATAAAGTTGAGTATACACACTTACACCAGGCTTTGGCACAACATTAGGAGGAATGCTGGGACCATTGTAGGGAGTCCGCGCCATCCTGGGCCTGGGTCCACCATCAGACGGAGGTCCAAGCGGTGGGGGGCCCATCCCATCTTTGTTAGGGCCCGGTGGCCGCATGTTCTGACTCATAAGAGGTGGTGGGTGGGGGTGGGGACGATCAGAGTGCTGCTGGGACATGGGCGGTCCCCCGTGGGGCATCGGCCGACCTCCCTGCGACATCGGGGGCCCGCCCGGAGGTCCTCCCTGCGGGCCGTGCGGCCCACTTTGGGACATCGGGGGCCCCCCTTGCTGCATTCCGCGGGGGCCTCCCTGAGGCATCTGAGGGGGCCCACCCTGCTGCATGTGAGGTGGCCCACCTTGCTGCATCCCACGGGGCCCACCTTGAGACATCTGAGGCGGCCCACCTTGAGACATCTGAGGCGGCCCGCCCTGCTGCATGAGAGGTCCCCCCTGGGACATCGGGGGGCCACCCTGCGACATCTGCGGGCCGCCTGGGGGCATGTGAGGGCCACCTTGCGACGACATGGGAGGCCGGTCCCCCATCTGCTGCATGGGTCGCTGTGGGCCACCCTGCGACATTTGAGGCCCTCCCTGGGCCATGGGGGGCCGGTCTCCCATCTGCTGCATCTGTCGTGGCGGGCCGCCTTGCTGCATGGGGGGTCCACCTTGCTGCATGGGTGGCCCACCCTGGGACATTTGAGGGCCACCTTGCGACATCTGGGGCCCACCCTGCTGCCTTGGAGGTCCCCCCTGAGACATCATGGGCCCACCCTGGGACATTGGCGGGCCACCCTGAGGCATCTGGGGTCCTCCTTGCTGCATGGGAGGGCGGTCACCCATCTGCTGCAAGGGTCTTGGGGGTCCACCCTGGCCCATGTGTTGGGGCCCTCCTTGCAATATGTGAGGGGGTGGTGGGGGGCCACCTTGAGATCCTGGTGGCCCACCTTGGGGATTCTGTTGGCCCATCAGAGGAGGAGGGCCACCTGTATTTATAAAATAAAAAACAAAACATTACTTGAGGTGAAAAATCAATGCATGCAATACTTAACACAAGGTTTGCCCATTCAATGGCCAAACACTTTGTCCCTTGTCACGACACCGATCCTATAGTACATGTTCAAAGAAAGCAGAAGAAAACTAGCCAGACTTCATTTGGAATCAAACCCCAAACCTCTTTAGGACAGATAAAGTTTGTAGTTTACAGATCAAAAGCAGCTGACAAACATTACATTATTCCCATGGCAACTTACTTTTCACAATCAAATGATATCATTGGCAGCATCAACAGTCACATTAGAGTACCAGACCCTTCTGAGCTCACACTCGGTAGTGAGAGGTCTCAAAACCCAGCACATCAGCAAACTAAATATCAGGTGATAACAATGTAAACACTGAAACCAACCAAGAACCACCTCAGTTGGTCATAAGTATTTTGAGAATGAAAGCAAATTCTGGACGAGGAAAACCAGCCACTTGGAATATAAGACATCATGGTTGTGGTTGAAGCATATGTTTTCTTAACCGAGTTCAATCATCAGACTAATCACTTTCAACATTAAAAAAAAAAACGCTGTAAAACCTAGACATCTGAAGACATCTGCATGTAAGATTTTCTACCACACTAGTTCCAAAAATGCACCCATGGGAGGTTCCACTTCGAATCCTGTGTCATCACCATTGTAGTCAAGTTTCACAATTAATTTTTTAAATGTCCATATTTTTCAGGTCTTCAAGCCCCACATTTCATGTCTAGCCACAGAGAATTCTATAAGGATTTCCAAAATGCAGGTCCATTTACCTTGCATCATTTGTTGTTGCTGGTTGGGCATAGACCCCTGTGGAGGCTGATTCCCCATGCCAGGGGGTCTGAGGGGGGCAGAAACCATGCTCACGCCGGAGCTTCTGATGGACGGAGTGGTCGGCAGTCCTGCAGGTGCTAAGGACTGACCTGTCGATAAAAAAACATCCAAAATGCCATAATCGTTTGAGTAAAGAAACAAAGTTTTCCCTATCACTTGACTTACTGCAGGCCAAAAACCAAACTAATAGAGACAACAGACAAAAAATAAAGAAGAATGATGAACCAGTGGCGTCTTCCATCCATCTGCTCCACATTATGAGGACGGCATTTCTTTTTTTGAATTGATTTCCAGTTTAAGTGTTTTGCGGCGCTTGCAACTTCATAAGGTCATATGAGCACCCAAGACATACCAAATATTTTCAGTGGGTAGGAAATTTGAATTTTGCCCGAGTGGTGGCCGAAGCCTTCTTTTATCAATTTTGGACCACCAAGGGATCTTTAACGTGCACAACTAGTCCAAGAGGCCTAGGAGTAGATCTTACCTACTATAAGATCAAGGGTGTGGCTGAAAGACAGCAGTAAGAAGGAGTCAAGGAGAAGCAGAGGCTGCAGAAAGAGTCAGGAGCCCAGAGGAGGGGGAAAAGAAGGTGAAGTGGTGGGGGCAGAAAGTGAAGACAAAAGCAGATGATAGAACATTGTCAGAGAGCAGGATAGGATGTGAAAGCAGAAAATGTTAAAGAAGAAAATTTTCCCTCCCTATGCCCATTCGAACCTGTGACATATTGAATGAGAGACGAACACCGCAACCTATAGACCACGAGAGCTCTCCCCCCCCCGCCAACTGCATTTCTATTCTTCATAAAATTTATATAAAAATAACAGAAAAAACATCTAATTTGAGATATAGAGTGAAAATACAAAACTCCTTGTATAAAAAATGCTGGCTAACAGACTTTGTATACTTTCATTGAAAAAACAGAACACTCCAAAACACCATTTTCAGACACCTGCGATTATTGCCATCAAAGAAAAAAATTGATCATGAACAACAAGATACCTGAGCCAGGGGGCAGAATCCTCTGCTGCTCATTCCTTTGCGCCTCCAACATTGCCAACTGCTGCTGCTCCATCAGCTGAAAGCAAACCAGAAGAGATGGTTATTTCCTTGTCATTTGGGAATTATAACATCCTACAAGACACAAATCTACTAAAACGTCATTTTGAAAGAAGACCAAAGCCTTGGCCTTAAACTTATACTACTTAAGTAAAGAAAAATGAGAACAGAAAGATTAAGATAATTTATGAGGCTAACTGCTTTTTTTTTTTACCCTGCCACTCACGGTCATCTCAGGCAATAAGGGATTTATTCTGGTATAAAGCAGGAGACACAAGACATAATGTTTGCCATGGGGGAATTGAACTTTGTAGTGCAATGTAAAACCCTGTTGCAAATAGTTTCATGTTACAGACAATAGCCACAACACGAAAAAACAATTACAACTTGCATACAAGTAATTCAGTTTCCTGTAGAATCCCTTCAAAAACATTTGAGTTCAGTGATTGCTGTTATTAACCAGGCAGTTTGTGAATTTTTAGATGTTGATAAAATAAGAAATTCCAAGTTATTATAATCTGTACAAAAAAGTGGATTGAAATAATCTTTTACCGTATGTTCAAAGATACAAATTCCTCTGTGAAAAAAATGACCAAAAAAAAAGTTAAAATTCGTTTTCGTTCACGCTACTCTCTCAAAATTTTACATTAAAAGTACAACAAACATAAAAATGAATAATGAACGGAATCATTTTTCCTGGTCTTGTGCCCCCCCCCCCCCCCCTAAAAAAGAGACGAACAATAAAGACATATTTCACCTTCTGCTGAGCTTCCCTTTTCTTCTCCATATCCAGCAACTGCTGGTGCTGCCGAACTTTCATCATGAGGTCCTCACTGATATCCTGTTGTCCTTGCATGCCACCCTCCCCCTGATCCCGTTGCATTGACATCTGCTGCCAAGGGGGGTGGTCATCGTCTCGCTAAAGAGATAGGACTTTTGTTATTGACGTAGAATGAACGAGAGTTAAGGGGAATATCTGCAGTTTTTTGGGGTCTGTTACGGGACAGGGTTTTGAGCCATGAGTAAAAGAGAAGTTTATTGAAGTAATAACAATCATTCAGTGAAAGGAAAAAGCAAGACAGGCAAAATATAACAAGCAGGATTAACAAAGAATGAAGGCATGCCTTGAACTATCAAGTCATACACGTGAAGCAAATTAACAAGACCATCAGATCCATGGGGCATCAAAAGCACCTGAAAACTTATGTGGTAGAGTTTTTACAACAGATACATTCTGGAACCTTATTTTAAATATAGGACACAATAAGCTAAAAGAGAAAAGCAAAGAATAAGGAAGACTTCACCACTTAGAAGAAAAGAGCTGGGGCACAGACAAGACAGTCAAATAGTTTAAAATATTTTCAGCCTATCAACATACTGCCATGATTTCAGGTATTCAAACATGGTATACATTATATTTCAATTTTCAAAAAGAAAGAATTCTATTCTCTGTCCAAAATAAGTAAAAATCCTGTGATTTTTTTCATCAGTAACAGTTATGAACACATTTTTTTTTTAATTAAGAAAAGTTACAGAGAAGATTAAATATTTGATCATTGAGAGGTTTAAAAAAAAAGGAAACATACCCTAGAACCTGGATTGTCAGGTCCCCCCTGTAAAAAAGAGGAAAAAAATGTTTCTTTAGGGCCCCCTAAAGTAACTTCAAAGCATAGGTACAAATCTAAGTAGCTGAATAAAGCATTTTTCAAATTTCTAAATTTATAACAAGAGGACAGCAGTGCTTCAGCAGAATCAGCAACAATCGCAACATTTTGCCAACTAAAAAAAAAATAAAACTTTACAGACCCGTATGAGGAGTTTTCATTTACAGTGACGTACACATATAAAAGTCTATTGTCGTGTATAGCATCACAGTTTAAACTGAAATAGCTTTACAGCATTGTTGATAGATGTACTGAAATGAAGTGCCATATTTTCTTCTGCAAAATGTGTCTTGCTCTAGGAAACCTCTCATTTACCAATGTCGAAAAGAAGTATCACTGACATTGCAGATTGATAACCTGTTTGTTTGAGTAAATAGAAGCACATCAACACAATAGCAATCATTCAGAGCTAAGGGAAAAGTAAAATAGACAGACAGAAACAACAGAGAGAAAGTCAAGTAGTAGGACCTACCAATGACACCCTTGAATCACCTTAGCCACGATTATTTATATGAGCCTCGGTCCATTAACTAAGACTTCAGAGGTACCACCCTTTTTTTTTTGAGCAACTTCCTAAACATATTCAAGAAATGTTTTATAGCAATTCAGCGATAGAACTTGATGCACACTCATATTAATTATTAGCAGTCAAGACAACAGTTTGAAAAGGAAAATTCAGTGCAAGTCTTGATACACTTGAAAGGAAACACAAATAAATATAAGCATGGCACGTTGCTATTTGAACAGAACCTAAGAGATGTGCTCAATTTCTTAATATAAATGCTTGAGTTGAGATTGTTCATCCAATCAAATAACCATCTGGGTCTGGATTAATTAAAAATTATACTTTGTGACTCTTTGACCTGTTTTTCACTCATCTAATTCATTTAAAACACATGCTAAGAATGCAAGATAAGAGAATCAGTAAATATTACACAATAGCAGTAAACTTACATCCATCTTGACACAAGTGTAGCAACCAGAACACTTGGCTTAGAGTCTCTAAAAAAGGGGGGAAAAGACAAAAACATATTTTTAAAAAAACAACTAAGACCAAGGTTATTGATGAAAAAAGTAGGCAAAAAAAAAGACAACATATTTTTTTTTAAACAACTAAGAACAAGGTTATTGATGAAAATATTCAGTGACTGACAACGTAAATACCGTCCATCAAGTCAATATTGGTCAGTCTGCGGTTATCTGGCTCTCAGTCAGGCACAATCATAACTTTGTGTATGTCTTGTCAAATTGTGCCTGTTAATGAGGACACTCCAAGTCTAAAAGCAAGACAGTCAAGTACTGAAGTTGAGTTCTCAAACTTTCATCCTCCGCTAAGCCCCACCTAACTTTTGATCAATCATCTCACATCCCCCCCCCCCAACTTCCCCCTGGTTCCCCTGACATATCTTTTGCTCTTAATTAGGAGAAAAAAATAAAAACATATAAACCTTTACTTTACAGCTTACTTTATTCCTCCTTTCCAAGCTTTTCAGTTTCTTCATCATTGGAGTAATGATGACGATGGGAGCATTGTTTCACAACATGTTCCCATTTTGCCGATGGCAAGGTCTAAAGCGCATAAAATTACTACGTAATTAGGTAAAGTCTAAATATGTGCAAATAAGAACCATCAAATACAGTCGAACCTGACATGACGGCCACCTATATAAATATGACTACTTTCCATTCCCCCCTTGTGTTTTTTTCTATAGCATATGATAACATGTCTAACGCAGCCGCGGCCTTTACATTTTCTCAAATAACACTTGATATATAAGTCCCTCCCACTGTTTACCTAAGTTGATGAGTCTGTTGTAACAAATTTTCAGGTAAGGAAGACATGTGAAACGTCATAAATTCTATACTATTTAATATTAGTATAAGTCTTGTCCTCAACTCACACACAAATTAAAATAAAAAGAGATGAAACTAAAACGTCTTTACCCAGTCCATAACAATGGACGTCAACATGAACTTCTGTAAGAAGTGTGACTCATACGCTGAGTGGCAGTGACCCATTTATTTGTTTTAATATGACACTTTGTCTTCAACATTCCAGAAAAAGAAAAGCAACAGCGCTGGAACGTTTGTTTACACTGGTATCACGGTTTTGTTTGTTTGTTTTAGTAAGTGTTTTACGGCGCTCGCAACTGCATAAGGTCATAAGAGCGCGCGGGACACACTAAACTTTTTCAGCTGGTAGGAAATTTTGAATTTTGCCCGGGTGGCGGCCGAAGCCTACTCTTAATCTTATCAGTTTTAGACCACCAAGGGATCTTTAACGTGCACAACTTGCACACGGGACCTCCGAGATTTTTTGCCCTTGTCCGAGAAGGCTAGGTGTAGATCTTTCCTACCAGAAGATCAGGGGTGTGGCTGAAAGACAGCAGTAAGAAGAAGCCAATGAGTAGCAGTAGAAAGGCTGCAGAAAGAATCAGGAGCCCAGAGGAGGGGGCAAAAGAGGTGAAGGGGTGGGGGGCAGAAAGAGGACACGAAAGCAGACGACAGAACATTGCTAGAGAGTAGGAAAGGAGGTGAAAGGAGACTAAATTAGAGAAGAAAATTTTTTTGGTCGCTACCCGGATTCGAACCCGGGACCTTTGAATGAGAGGCGAACACCTTAACCTCTAGGCCACGAGAGCCCCCCGGTATCACGGTAAACGCACACCAGATGAGAAGAGTCCAAAAAAAAGGCTCGTCCTCTCACCCCAGTTGACAGACCTACAACTGCGCTATTCTCACCTGGCATGAGAACAGAGGTTGCCAAAACAATACCAATTATTAATTTGTAACAGACATTATGATTATAAAGTAAGTCAATATTCATGTCATGTAGATCTAGATCTAGATATCTAGAGTAGTCGAAAAATAAAACTGATAAATATGAACAAGAAAAGGGCCCTACAATATTACAGACCTAGAATCTAGATCTAGCCTACCTACTGAGCGTAAGACTGTACTGTAATATTTGGTGCCCATCATTGCGGATGGGATCAGGTCAGGTCGAGTCGATCACCTGAATCTGAAAGCTAACGAGTTGTTTTCAGGGGAAGAGTCAGGCACGACCAGCTTGTGCCACGATAACAGCTTTGCACCCTCAATCTGGCTAGCAAACCAACCCAGCCCCCTCCCACACGCAATAGACACCCCTGCCCACTACGGCTGGGATCGGCCGATCGCCCAACTCGATCACCTCAAAAACAAACGTGTTTGTTTTCAGTTTCAGGCAATCGAGTCGGGCGATTGGCCCGATCCAGCCATAGTGGGCACCCCGTATTAGCCTAAAGACAGTACTGTCACTTAAAAGTAAAATGCAGAGAGTAGGTAGAGAGCCTGCACATGCGTGTGAAGTGTAGTGCGTGTTCAAGTTCAAGACAAGATGGTGGGTGTGTAGATCTAGTCTGTGAGTGTCATGTGTATGTGTATCACTCAAATTCACTCATACTTGTAAGACACATGTTCTTGTGTACGTTCACCGCTCTTGACTGTCTTGGTCTTGGGCAGACCTATAACAGACTTGGTTGACTGTATTATAAGAGTGCCGAGACTCAGACTAAGACTAAGACTGATGTCTTAGACTAAGATGCTCGAGTTTAAGAACACAGTTTAACTATTTCCAGCTGAAAAAAGGAAGTATGTAATATAGAATCTAGGTGCAAAAATATGAGATTTTAATTTCCGCAATGCATCACCTACCTTTAGCACTGATAAACGATCCTCAAGCATCGGCGTTGAAAATTTACACTACTAAACTTCCGGTAGCCATGTTGGTAGTTATTTTGCCAATTTGGATCTCTTTGGGTGATTTTAGTTGGACATGGGAAAGGGTCCTGGAATAGTAAGGAGTTGCACGGCATTTTACGGACTTCAATTTCATTAATTTTGAGATCGCAAAAGCCGAGGCCAGATCTGAGTTTATGCCGAGTGCTTTGTTGTTTTTTCCCCCCATAAAATCACAGTTTATTTTCAGACCTCTTCTTACAAAAAGTGCAGACACAAGTCAAATATATAAAACAAAGAACCCAGGATGATTTGGGGGATTTTATTTCAATACATTCTTTTTCCACATCATTTCAGTGATTGACTCTGCAGACACACACGTCAAATCGATAAAACACACGTCAGAAGGATGGTTCTTTTATTTCAATGTTATTTTTACCGCATCTTGTTTCTTAAAATCATTTTTACTAGATCTAGATCTATTATCTATCTGATCCATCAATGGTTACACGAGAAAAATAAAGGGTGATTTTTTTTCACTGTATTTTAACTATAACATTTTTAAAAATCACATTCATCATCGAATACATCCGTGGTGGCGTATTTGATCAGAAATATTACCTAGATCATGCAAAAAAATATCAGGCGACTCCTGAAATCATGGCCCTTTCCCTAGGCCTTCTCCCGATCCTCCGGATTTCTCGATCGAGTCTCCAATAATTAATCCATCGTCCACTCGTTTAATTTGTGGGCTATACGATGTAGCTGTAAACGATCGTCCGTTTTTGTTTTTTGTTTGTTTGTTGTTGTTTTATTTTGTTTTTTGGGAGGGGTGTTGTTTTTTTTTAATTTTCCAAATGTTACTAATTATTTTATTTTTTTAAATCTCTAAAAAAAATTGTATCGTTACATATCATTAGCGAACCTAATACAGTGAATGTGAAGCGATTCATCGTTGCGTAGAGTAGCGATGATTTATAAATATTTTTTAAAACAATTTATTTATTTATTTATTTTATTTTTTGCCACAAAGCGGGTAAGTGAAGGAGGCGCGAAGCGAAACAAAGAAAATTACAGGAGGCTACACCGGGAGCGAGGTGAAGTGGGCGATATGAGATATATATGTGATTTCGTAATGGCATCTTTCACTTTCATGCAGTGGAACTCAAATTCAACGAACTCGGACCCAACGATTCAGATTCTAAGAAAGGACACAGATTTCCCGTTTGTTTTTGTTTGTTTTGTTTTGCGTTGGTTTTTTGTTGTTAATTGTTGTTGTTGTTGTTGTTGTTGTTATTATTGTTGTTGTTGTTTTTGTTTGTTTGTTGTTGTTTTTTGTGTTTTTTTGTTGTT
>NW_004797772.1:492546-495346 GCF_000002075.1 Aplysia californica | reverse complement strand
GGGGGCTTCAAAGTTCATCGAACACTTAAATAACTGAACTCGGATTCAACGAAACCGCAACGAACCCTATCTACTCTATTCCAGGAGTCCATCAATCGCACCTCCACCGTGGATCAGTACACGCTTGGCCTAGCCTATATTGCGACCGATCAGAAGCGTTTCACACCAACACGTGCGTTGTTGACCCACGCGTAAGACATGACGTGCCATATAGAGGCCTAATATGTGCAAGGGTAAAAAAAAGTCTAGGTGGGTGGTTGTAGGTTACTAGGATCGTGTGTCTGAGGGGATGGGGGGGTTTTTGTTTGGATTTTTTTGGTGGTTTTTTTTTTTGGGGGGGGGGCGTAGGCATATAATACGTTTTGAGTCGGCAGAGATACAGACGCGTCACAATCTAGACGTAGACGTAAATCTGCGTAATGAATTGTGTGCTGGCCTGTGGAAACAGACGCTTATAATGCCTTATGTTAAGCCCTACATTATGAGGTTAGGCCCGATGACTTCGCTGTATAATATCCAAATTTCACGGCATCAGTTTCACGATTTGTTAATTACTGTTTGTCTTTGTAAGTAGCCTATGGCTTCAGTGGCCGACGGAAAGACCCAAAAGAAGAAATAAAAAGGTATATGCGCACCACGATTTATCAAATTATAAATGCGTCCGATATTTCGAATACCACTTCTTGACGAGAAATTTATTAGACAATGAAAACAGATTTGTAGGTTACTAACGATTACTAGGATAACAAATGAGTGTTGATTCCTTTTAAATGTCTCTCTTGCTATTTTTAACTCACCGTGGAGCATAGGCCATCAACAACATGTCTCCAGCGAAGCCTGTTCTGTGCATCCTTTTCATGCTGTTTCCATGATGTCCCCGCCTTTTCCTTTTCGGCTTGTACCGCTCGCCTCCATGTCATCTTTGGTCTTCATTTTCTTACGTTTTCCTTGTGGATTCCTGGCCAAAGCCTGTCTGATGATGCTTGTCAGAGGTCTCCTAAGGGCATGCCCAATCCTTTTCCATTTCTTCACCTGTGTGTCTTCCTTTACTGGCCTTTGGCTTGTTCTTTCCCACTGTTGAGCATTTGTGACTCGATCACACCACTTGATCCACACTATCCTTCTTAGACATCCATTTATGAAGCTCTGTAGTTTCCTTGCTGCTGATGCTGTGAGCCTCTATGTGTTTGAACCATACAGTAGAACAGTCTTTACGTTTGTTTTGAAGATCCTTAGCTTGGTATAAAATCCCAGTTCTTTAGACATCCATAATATGTTCATGAGGATGATGAATGCTGCTCTTGCCTTTTGGATTCTGACCTTGATGTCTTCGTCTTTTCCCCCTGTCTTGTTGATGACACTTAACCCAGCGTAGGCGAAGGATTCAACATCCGCCAATGGTGCCTTTTAAATGTCACTTGCATAAAATGATCATGTACGGATAAAATTACCAGAAGAAACATTCACTTCATAAATGAGAGAGAGAGAGAGAGAGAGAGAGAGAGAGAGAGAGAGAGAGAGAGAGAGATGGATGGAAAGCATGAATGAATGCAAGGGAGTGTTATGGGACGGTCCATAAAAAAGAAAAGAAAACAGCTGTTTTAGAATGGCGTTTGATTAAATATTATTGCTAACTGAACTTTGATGTTTTGGAACTAAGTAAAACTGCAATTAATTTCGACATTGTAACCACGAACTGTCAAGAATTAAGAAAAATAAAATGGCTTTAGACCGTCGAGTCTTAGTGGACCTGCACCCGCTACAATTTCTATTGTGTCTGGACCGAGCTATAATTTGTGTTTCATGTAAAAACAGTATATTATGCTAAGCTATACCCGCCGTGATTAGCCATAGGGCGTATAATTCAGTTGAAGTAGAAATAAGCAAAATTAGGCGTACTTTTACAAATTATTACTATAATGCATGCTATTATTATGGAACGGTTTGTTTTGTGTTATTGATTATTTTTGTTTATATATTTTATTTCATGTCTATAAAATATTATTAAAGGCCAAAAATATTTTTTGGGGTGGAGGATTCAGATTCAGAAATACTCTCTGGTGAATCCAACTCTTGTGTGAATCCCTCCAAAGATTCAGAAATATTTGAGGAAAATCTTAGTTAAAGGGACTGAGGAAAAGAAGAGGATTATCGACACACCCATAGATTTATTGTACTCCTAGAAGGTATACTTTTATGGCCGTCTTTTTTTTTCTTTCTCTCTAAAACTTTGCCGCAAAAAGTTGTCACCATTGGCAGTAATATTGCTATGCTTAAACGAAGTGCTAAAGTCTACTCAGTCGAGTGTACATAGTGGCTTCTTCTGCTCAAATTGAGTAAAATAATGACCTCCTCAATGAACCGGAAATGTATCACATTGTACTATCTAGGATTACAATACAAGTCTATGGGAATAAACCCACTGCTTCCGATGCGGAAGTCGGAAGAATAACGGAAGGCGGAAGGGGAGACAAGAAATAAACAAATAGAAACTAGAAGTCTAGATTCTAGAGCAGAAGAAAACAATTTCCAGTCGCAGTGCACCCACTCCCCACTAGATCTACCAGTGCCACAAAAGGTGCAAAAGAAGTTGACGTAAGGTTGGCCTACTTTATTCACTGAGCCGTAGACATATTAAGACTCTGAATTTGATCTGTTACAGTAAAGTAAAGGCCACCTCTATAGTGCAGGCGAGTCTTTTACTTTTGACTTTTGGCTATTCTCACCCGGTGCGCGTTCACCGTTATAGCCTAGATCTAGGCCAACCAATTTTGCGTTCACCCTAAACCACAGAATTCTG
>NW_004797772.1:464345-492446 GCF_000002075.1 Aplysia californica | reverse complement strand
AACCAATTTTGCGTTCACCCTAAACCACAGAATTCTGCACTGTGATAACAGAAAAATTGTAGAATTCTGTGCCGTGAACAAACGTTCCATTACTACTAAAAGCGCACAATTTTGTCTGTGGGCAGTGGAGAGAGAGAGAGAGAGAGGGAAGTAACGCGAGAACTTCCGGGCAAAACAAATGGCGACCCGCGTAGTTCGGCTTGATTCGAAAAGTTAAATAGCCGTAGCATCTTTGTAGACGACCAAATTAATTTACTTTTGTGTTTTTACATAATTTTTAAACTTTGTTTTGGTCAATTTGATCGTCCACACCGATAGACAGTACTCAGAAAGAGACAGAGAGAGAGAGAAGAGGGGAGGAGTAGATCTTGCGAGAACTTCCGGGCAAAACAAAATGGCGACCCCCGTAGTTCGGCGCGATTCTAAAAGTGAAATAGCCATAGCATCTTTGTAGTCGATAAAATTTGCTTACTTTTGTGCTATAACGGTAATCTTTTCTTTGCCTTTATCCTTTTGATCATCCACATCGATAGAAAGTATTCCGAAATTAGGAAAAACAGATCTTGTTTAACACCGGGTGAGAATAGCCTACGGTGGCAAGTCTCACCCGGGGTGAGAGGTCGATCGTATTTCTATTTTCACCCCGGGTGAGAATAGCCACTTCCTACAGTAAAAGCTACTTGAAATTACTTGAACTTACTTGCTGCCGGAGTTTTGCCTTTGGCTTAGTTTTAGGAAGTGACTATTCGGACTTGAGTCCGAATATGAAAAAAATGTTATTCGGACTCTGATTCTTTTCCAGCATGACATCACTTCCGACTTCCTGTGACTTGTGACTCCGGCTTCCTGTCCTGCCTCACTCGTGACTCGCCTCAGGCTGGATAGAGACCGGGATCTCTTCGGGCAAAATGGCGTTTTGTGCTGGAGCCAAGTTTTTATCTTACGGAGTGTATACAGACCCGGTAACCGGGAACAAAGTCACGAAGTATACAGACCCGGTAGGGGAACTCTTTTGTGATTTCGGGAAGTTTCAGCGCTCAGACCCGGTAGAAATCTAGTGTGTGTGTGTGTGTGTGTGTGTGTGTGTGTGTGTGTGTGTGTGAGAGAGAGAGAGAGAGAGAGAGAGAGAGAGAGAGAGAGAGAGAGAGAGAGAGAGAGAGAGAGAGAGAGAGAGAGAGAGAGAGGGAGGTGCTAGCAAAATGTAATGACATGCCCCAGTTGGCAGGAGGGAACGAGAGAAAGATAGAGTGTGAAATAGGTGGGGGCAAAGGAAGACAGAGACAAACAAAGAAAAAGAGAAGGCGATCGATACAGAGAGAGAGAGAGAGAGAGGGAGACAGAGAGAGAGAGAGAGAGAGAGATAGAGAGGGTTACTGCTCGATTGAAATTATGACATTGTTCTTTTCTTCAAATTGCGACTTGCGATTCCTCCAACTCCAAAACGGAGGAAAAACGATCGTTCATCGAAAAGACATCCGCAATCTTCATTTAGATCTAGGTCTAGGCTAGCCGCGAAACTAGATTAAAGATTTATGTCTGTCTGCCTAGATCTAGATCTAGACCTAGGCCACAGATCAAGAAGAACCTAGGTCTACCCTGAGTCAAGAGGGCGCAGAAACTCTCGGAAATCACAAAAGAGTTCCCCTACCGGGTCTGTATACTTTGCGACTTTGTTCCCGGTTACCGGGTCTGTATACACTCCCTTTATCTTATGATGAATTTGAGGCCGGCCTGAAAAGTTATAGCGCTTCTAATAAATGTTTATTTGTCAAGAGGTCATCAGAAGCAATTAAAGATGGCTCGTTAGTGTGTGTCGGGGTCGGATGGGCGGCCTGCACACGTGTGACTGTGTGCGTGTCGGGGAGGGGGGTGGGGATGGGGGGGCACTATCGGTCCGGGCGTTGAACGTCGCATACGCGTCAGTCTTTTTTCCACCGGCAACTGATCATTATTACAATAATAAAAAGCTAGTCTTGACGTAGATCTATGTAATGAATTGTGTGCTGGTCTATGGAATCAAAAGTTGCCGTATGCTCAGCTCTACACAGCAACACAACTTTTTCTTGGTAAACTATCGAGATGACACAGGCTTGTGTATTTGAACGAATCGGTGTTTTTTTTTTACACAGCTCATAATATGCAGGTTCAAGGTGGTCTGCTAATCTTCAATTTTACCTTTTTCTACAACAAAGAAAGTGGGAAACATGGGGGGGAGGGGGGGGGGGCGTATCAATGAGGCGGCGGGCATCGGATCGGCAGAAAAGGTGTGGGGGAAACTAAAAAATGGCGGAAAATTGAAAGTTTTTATTCGGACTCGAGTCCGAATATGAAAAAATGTTATTCGGACTCGAGTCCGAATAAAGACGGCCTAGTTTTAACACACATTGACTTGAACTTGATTGACATTACATTAGACTGTCAGTAGGCCTAGATTTAGATCTAGAGATCTAGAATCTAGATCTAGACTAGTAATGATTCATCATGAAAGTGGCTATTCTCACCCGCCCGGAAGTTCTCGCAAGATCAACTCCTCCCCTCTTCTCTCTCTCTCTGTCTCTTTCTGAATACTGTCTATCGGTGTCAACGATCAAATTGACCAAAACAAAGTTAAAAAATGATGTTAAAACACAAAAGTAAATTAATTTGGTTGTCTACAAAGATGCTTCGGCTATTTAACTTTTCGAATCGAGCCGAACTGCGCGGGTCGCCATTTTGTTTTGCCCGGAAATTCTCGCGCTACTCCTCTCTCTCTTTCTCTCTCTCTCTCCACTGCCCACAGACAAAATTGTACGCTTTTAGTAGGCTACAGTTGTAATGGAACGTTTGTTCACGGCACAGAATTCTACAATTTTTCTGTTATCACAGTGTAGAATTCGGTAAATTTTTACTTTCACTCCCGCACACAGATGCACTGTTTCAGGGGTCAAACTGCTGTACTGTTTGCTGCAGATCACACATAAAGCCACTAAAACTGTCGCAAAGCAATTATTTTCAAGACAATTTCAAATCTAACTGTAAAATATCAAACTATGGGTAAAAACAGGGGGGCATGCCCCCCTGTAACCCCTCAGATTTTCTTTTACCCCAGTGGGGCAGGCCCTCCTGGAACCCCCCGATTGGTCCAAAGCATGTCTATCTCGGTTAAAAACAATTAAATATTTCAAAAACTATTAATTTGCGACGGAAATGAAGTTGATATTCGTGTTCAGCGCATCAATATTTAGTACAAAATAGACAATTGGTAGCTGAGTGTGAGACGGGAGGGAAAGTAAAAAAATACCTAGAATTCTGTGGTTTAGGGTGAACGCAAAATTTGGTGAACGCGCACCGGGTGAGAATTGCCACAAGGCTCGCCTGCACTATTCTCACTCCGGGTGAGAATAGAGGTGGCCATTCATCATACACACTAGTCTAGACCCTAGATCTAGATTCCAGATCAAGATCTAATCTAGACTCTAGATTCTAGATCTACTGATTGCACTACTGTACTGTATAGATCTGGAACTTTCACTTATTCACTGTCTGCCTTTTTGTGCTTTGCTTTACTCGTCTTAGAAAATTAGAAATTAAAAAAAAACAACTCTGTAGACATTAATTTTAGAATACTGAAATTTAGCTAAATTCAGTAGGATTATAGATCTAGAATCTAGATCTAAATCTAGATCTAATGTTGACAAACCAGCCACTCATTCATCCCAATTTAGTCGGATATGTCCCGATTTTTTCCCCCAAATCTCAAGCATCCAGATTTTCCTGATTTTGGTATCGTGTATCCAGATTTGAAGTGGCTATTCAGACTATAGTCCGAACAGCTGATGGAGGCTATTGGGACTCAAATTCCAGTGTGCATGCGCAATCACCGGTTGTACCGTAAGTGAGGTCTGTACTCAAGTCCGAATAGTCTCCCGTTGCTATTCGGACTTTAAACTACTGGTAGGCTATAACACTGCGTTTCACGACTACAAAAGGATCAAGACATAAATTTAAATTCATAATCAGTCCTTATAAGACAGTCCCCTCCTCCCCTCTCTCTCTCTCTCTCTCTCTCTCTCTTTCTCTCTCTCTCTCTCTCTCTCTCTCTCTCTCTCTCTCTCTCTCTCTCTCTTACTTTTCTCTCTCCATCTTACTTCCCAAGGCCCACCATATGCGATTTAACGTAGAATGACGCAAACTATTTTTAGGTAAGGTGGCCATCTTGTTTGAGGTCAGACCGGGATACCCCTCCGATCACGTGACCACAATATACTGCAGGGCACCAAAGATAGAAGTGTCTATGTTATATCAAGCTTAATCTACCTTTTGCTGTTGGAAGCTCTAATAGCTGAATGGACAGCGCGTCTGCGTTTGAAGTGATACAATTTTTTTATGAGCATGGGATCGAATCGCGGTCATGGAAGGTTGTTTTTGTTTTTTTTCCCCTCTTTTCCTCTTCCCGACTGACCAAAGGTTTTTCCCATAAATTAGAATATGTTGCTTTGTAGTTTTTTATGCATTAGTAATCCTCTGAGTTCTTTACGGCAGTTTTCGTGCGGTTTATTGTCTTTGCGTTTACCATATTTCAATTTCAAGCATCAGAGTTCTTACTGTTCTGAGCATCAACGATCTAAGCGATCTTCCATCATGTCAAGTACTAGATCTAGGAATTTCAAAATGTACTTACATGCGGTACCTCCACGGCCTTCTTAAAATAGTCAGTGGGTATCTTAGGAAGTGATGACGTCACATTACTAAAATTAGCAGCCAATCAGGAAGATGCATGGTTCTACGTTTAATCGCATGTAGGCCGCCACCACTTTCACCTCTTTTTTTTGCGTATATAGATCTATGTTCCTTCCCATACCGTTGCCCACCGCCCGGCCCTACTATTAATCTTTTGTAAAGAAAAGACCACAGTTCCCACTGGGTCACCATGGGCGGCGTCCATTTGTTGTAGGTTCCTTGGCCAGATTGTAGAAACCGAGGTAGGCCAAGGCCGAATTGCTTGTCTGCATCACATCCGGTACACCTAGTGATTGCCCCCGCACATTGGAGTTTGAGTCCGAATAACCATGGAAGGCTATTCGGACTCGAATTCAGACTCAAGTCCGAATAGCCGCGGCCATCCAGATTTTTTTTCCAGTCTGCTGATGCGTCGGATTAAAACCCCCCCAACTTACTGTGCCTTTTCTCTATCGTGGGAAGCCCAGGTTGAACCTTTTGCCAGTTGGAACTTAGAGAATTATTTTCCGAAATACAATTGACACGCCCCAAGTTGTGTTTGATCTTTGCCCGCACTCAGAATTCTCAGATGATAGCCTGATTACTTAAAATTAGGACATACGAAAATGATCATAATAATTCGTAGTTCTGCCGTTACCTTCAATACAAGCCTTGTCCGTGGTCAAGTAACCGCACGTTCACATTTAACACTGGGATGAGCGACAGTCGTTCTAAACCTTACCCAACTAATTGCGCTGACTAGACTAGCACTCGTCCGTTGTCATTGCTTTGGTCTGAATGCCTATGAGCAGGGATAAAAGAGATTTTTTTACTTGGAGCTACAGAGAGCACCTAGCACACCTCTGTGATTGGCCCAAATATGGATGACATATTTCCGCCATCTATTTTTGTTGTCTTCTGGGGTTTCCCTCGTGAGTTGACTAAATCGATCACCATCACCCTTTATTATTATAAATGATCTTTATTGCCAGTTGGAAAACTTTTTGGTATTGCTCAGCCATTCCAGACACTCCCAATACATTATAACATATATTCTCAAGCTCACACACAGACGGAACATATATATCCCCATGCACACACAAACTTATGTACATAACAAAGGAACGGGTAGATTCACACCTGCACTCACGGGAACGCAGGTAGATGCACACACGCATAACACACACTTACACACACATACACACACACACACACACACACACACACACACACACACATATATATATACACAGCAAAGATAGGTATATCTCGATACATTATTTAGATAAACACCCTTTCCAGTTTATATTCATACTTATTATTACACCTGTCACCTTCATTTTGATTGAGGTTATTTGAAAAAAAAATGCAGTCTTCAATCAAATTATTATATTCCTTAGTTTTCTAGTCATCTCGCAAGGGAAACCCCGGAAGACAACAAAAATAGGTCCTGGAAATACGTCCTCTATATTTGGACCAATCACAGGGTGTGCTAGGTGCTGTCTGTAGCTTCATGTGATTTTTTGGGTTCATTTGGTCGGTCGGCCATTGTCGTTAGCCTAGAACAACTGTCGCTCGTCCGAGTGTTTGGTGTGAATGTGCAGTTAGTCGTTCTCATTAGTAAAACTGTTTGAATCGTGCGTCTGTGTCACGTGACATGACTTTGGCGTGTGAGTTCCGCATGTGTTGGGGACCGTCCGCTGGCGGGCTCAACTTAAGTTCATGCACACTGGTTGAAGTGTCTTTCAGGACTTATTGGTTGGGGGGGGGGGGCGGCGGGGGGGAGTATGCTAGATACTTGGACTAGGAGTGCTTGACGTGATACTTCAGGAGTTTAAAAAAAGTAATGATAAAACACACACCCACAAACAAACAAACAAACAAACACACACAGAGGGCAATATTTATGGACACTCCTGGAAATTTTATAAGTCAGTCCGGCAGTCACCTTGGTGATTTGCTGTTGATCTCGATTTTTTTCACCAAATCCCCATTTGTCCCCGCTGAGATCCTGATTTTGAGATTTCACAGAGTGGCATGATCTTTACAGAACAGAAACAATTTCTATTATCATTTTACTTGTACTACTATTACACTGTCTCTTGACTTGCTCATTAATTTTTATTTGTCTTACAACAGATCTGTACAGTATACATGTATGGGAGGGGCTCTTTAGAATTTATAAATCCGTAGCAAATTCATAATTTTAAAAATATTGTATAGTTTTTATTCGAATTGTATCTCACTTGACTAGAAGTCGATGTTCGTAGTAATTTCAGTACTTGGGGCCATGGGGGGGGGGGGGGGGGGGGGGGGGGCTTAAGAATTAAAAAAAACTGGGGGTTTTCACGGGAGGAGCGAACGGTTTTTTCCCCCAAAATGAAGGTGTTGCATTGAGGGGTGGAAAATTTTCTTGAAAACAATTGATGTGCAGCTGTTTATATAACCTTAGGGGGCGCGGGGGAAAAAAGATCGGGGGGGTTTTACCCACACAAATATTTTCGTGTGGGGGGCGAAGAGAGGGCCAATAAATTTACACACACACATGTTGAAAAAATTCACAATTTTGAATGCCAAAACTTGTTAAAAAAGCATCAAGCTCAATATTTTTGCTGTTTTTGTGAGTGGGCTGCCATTTCTGTAGTAACAGGCTAAACATACTGTTCCAATTTGTGGAACCTATATATATATTTAAACAAAAAGAAAATACCCCCCCCCCCCACCCCACCCCACCCCAGAATTTTTTTGCAGTAACAAAGCTTAAGTTAATGAATTGCCACTGATGTCTTCACATTGTGCAGGTGCACTGGTTGTACACATGTCTCACACTAGTTACAGTTCTATTTATTTTCTAACTTGATGGCGTGTTTGAAGTAGATTCAGAAGAAATTTCATGTAGGTAACGTTTTTTTTATAGGTCTAGATCAATCACACTTTTGGCAAAAGACTGTGTGTGTGTTTGAATTGACCTCTTAGTTAGGATAACCACCGCTTGATCCAATCATTGTCACTAGATCTACATTTTCTGTTGACAAGTGATCAAGTTCGTCTTCTCTTTTTAACTATCATCATTTTGCACTTCTTTATCAATTCATTAAATCACATAGATTCATTTGCAGATGAAGTATTTCAATTTATATTTGTTTCTGCAACATGTGTGTGTCAGTCAATCTTTGATCTGCAGACACTTGAACAAAATCAGAAATAGCACATTTTGAGGGAATTCCTGCTTCAAAAACAGGCAGGATTCAAAGGAACACTATTTTAATAAAGTCAAACTACTGAGTGACTAGAGCGATGCTACTCTAGTAATTGAATAATTAAGATAGGATAATGCTTTAAAATTTCCCTCTGGGGTTATAAATTATTATCTGATCTGATCTGATCTTATCTTATCTGCACATTCAGTTACTGGATGCATACGTGTTGGCTATAAGTAGAAATTTTAATAGCTTTCCAGAAGAATTAGAGCCAGCTGGTTTGCCGGACGTACATGTAACGTCATATAAAAAACCAGGAAGGGCAAATGTTGCCAACTCTCTTCACGTACAAGATACAGCACGAATCTAGAAATTGTGAATTTTCATGGCATGTAAGGAATGCCATAATATAACAAAGGGGTTAACTGTCTCCCGAAAAAAAAGAAGTAAATATTAGATATTAACCTATAGGCTATTAATTATAGATGTCCCAATATAGAAGCACATAGAACAATGTCATAAGGGTAATGGTTGATAATCCATGAACAAGTACCTTAGTACACTTTGACTTTAATGACATTCGTTCATTCCATGAAGCTCAATCTAATTTTTTAATTCTCTTTTCCAGAACATTTCCAGCTCAAGCCAGGTTACTGTTCAGAGGAATAAAAGATAGAAGCAAGTGGAGAAGTAAGGATGATGCATCTTGTATAAGTTAAAAAAAGTAAGACCAACTCCTGTTTCACTTTTTTATCAAGTTTGTTTGGGACACATTTTTTGATTTGATACAACAAAAGTTTTGAGATGGTCAGACTTGCTCTACGTCGTAACCACCTGTTAGCGTTATCAGGATTTTTTCTGGTCCTGCTGTTGCTGTGCTACAGGCTTCCTTTTTCCCAACTCTACCGCAAGATGCACAACTACAACACGCTGTTCAAACAGGTACAGGAAGCCAGCAGACTTCGATCTCATGTCAGTCAGAAATACTTTCAGTCTCTGGAAAGGACTCCGAAACCTAATATTTATCAAGAACGTATGAAAAAAGGTAATGTTACCATTGCCGTTGGTCTAATCACTGTGAAAAGGTCAAATAAAGAGACAGAGCATTTGCCCCCAGGTACTCTTGACTATCTAATGCAGTCTGCCTCGCTTGTGGATCATATCATGAGACACCACGCCTTTTTCCAAACGTCTGTTCCTTTTATTTGCAATGTGGACACATTTCCAGAAAGTCATAAGACGGCTGAAAAGCTTTACAAATTTCTTCCATACACTGAAAGATATGGGCTCAATTCTTTTGGTATTGGTCCTCTTACATTTCCTGGTTCAAAGAAACTCTACCAAGATGTTCAGTCCCATGTGTCGCGGTACCACAAAGAGACTTATGACTATGCATTCTGCCTTCAGTCAGCAGCTTCTCTGCATCCCCAGTATGTGATTCTCCTGGAGGATGATGTTCTGCCTCATAAAGACCTCCCATATGTACTGGAACATATGATTCATTCGAGACTGAATCTCACAAAAAGTGATCACTATAAGAACGGTATTGCATATTTAAAGATGTACTATCCTGCGAAATGGCAAGGATATGCCACTGAGTGGACGCGGGTTTTTGATCTACTTAGCGTGAGTGCTGTTGGAGCAGCTGTTGTCCTACTGATTTCCTTTATTCTGCCTGCGAAACTGAAATCCAAAATCATGTGCAACGAATCCTGGAAGACATTTTTGATATCATTTCTCATGGTGATGCTGACATGTTGGCTTTTAGGCCGACAGAACATCAATGAATTTCGTCGTATTTCCAAACATTTGTACCGCCTCCAGCAGTCGGAGGGTTGCTGCACGCAAGCTATGCTGTATCCCATCGACGTGGTGGCCCCTCTGACACAACATCTGGTCACCGTGTCGCCTCACACTCACACAGACTTGGCCATCATGGACTATGCAGCACAAGGCACTTTGCCAGCTCTGCAGATAGAGCCTAGCCTTTTCTTTCATGTGGGGCTGATCACGTCTCTCAACCAGAGACAGAAGCATCCAGAGGAATTTATTTTCCATTTGTGATGACAACTGTATTACGGTATCATAACTTTGTTTTTTAGCTGTACTAATTATCTACAGTAATGATCAAAATGACAGACGAAAAAAAATGGAATCCCTGAGAAATCCAGAGCTAGTATCAAAGACTTATTTCACGGGCAGGTCTTTTTTTTTTCCATAAGGTGAACTTTAAAAAAGTATGGAAAGGTTGGCTTGACAGTTGTCAGTGAAAGAAAGTCTAGGAGGAAATTTTGGAATTCATGATGTAATCACTTCTTTATGATGCTACCCAAGTTTTGTTTCCAAGACCTCTCCATTGTTTATTTCTGACAGCATTATCAGCTTTTGTGTACATTTTTTGTAATATGTCCCTGAATGTGGGACAAATAGAAATGTGGGGAATTAATCCAGCTTGTGTACATACTCACATTAACATACACAGGCATTCATTTGAAATACATGTCTAGCATTTATTTGTGTATTTGTAACACATCCATGGGAACAGTGGCTGAATGGATGGGCAATGGGCAAAACTGGAAGAACTGTATTTGCACACATGACAGCCCCCAACTCTAAAGATGCAATAAATTCCCTGAGTAGAAGAGAACAAGTCACGATATTTCGCCTGCGAACACAACACATACCACTAAACTCCTACCTTAATAGGATCCACAAGGATACCCCACCCGACTGCCCGTTGTGCGACTGCCAGGATGAAACAGTACCACACCAACTCTTTAACTGCCCAGCACTTTGTGACCTGCGTAGCACCTACCTACCTGCCTCCCCAGACATTGGAAACACTTTATACAGCGACAAAGCACAGCTGATTAAAACCTGTCAATTCTTTGCCATATCGACAGACCGAAGGGCTAGAACCCAAATGGCCGCTGTATCGGAAAAGTAAAGTAAAAAAGTAAGTAACACATCCATACAGAGAAAGTGGGGGAGGGGGGATTAGCTTTTTATAATCCATTGTGTGATATATATATATATATGTGAGGTGGTTGTTGTGAACTCTGGTACACATGGTCATATTATTTATATATATTTAAAGGCCTGGAGGATACGAAATCTTTTTTTGAGAGCACCTGTCTGTTTGTATATTTTATAAAAACTGCTTATACCTAATGTGACTTTCTTAAGGTGTCAAATGAAAACCTGTTGATGTTTGTTGCACATTGTTTATGCTCATATACAAGTGTATGAATATTCATGTAAAACATTTGAATCAGTGAAGTTGTTGACAGCAAAATATTGTGTCTGTGCAGTGGCGCATAGAATTTACTGATGGATCTATTGTTTATTTAACATGTGCCTTGTCTAGAAATTTTAATGTTTTTGGTTGAGATGCTTTTGCTCAAATCTAATTTGAAAGGGAGAATAAAGATACAATGTTATGTGGGTGTGTTGTGAGTTAAAAAGCTGATCTAAGGAGACAGGAAAAGAGGATACACATGGAAAACATTTTTAAAGTTTTTAATTCGAAGATAATAATACAGTGTACCATGCACATTGTGAAATGGGCGGAATGCAAACATTTTTTCATTATGTACGAATTTTGCTATCTTCAAGTTCTAAATACAAAGAATCAAGAATATACCATTTATACATATATGAAAAAGGTAAATAAAAAAAAATATAGATAGATAGATAGATAGATAGATAGATAGATAGATAGATAGATAGATAGATAAAGATAGATAGATAGATAGATAGATAGATAGCTAGCTAGATAGATAGATAGATAGATAGATAGATAGATAGATAAAGAAAACATTCTTGACCTGAAAATCTATCCGCAGTATGCCTGTTTCCTAATGAACAGGTTCACTAGAGCATACCAGAATGTAATTGTAATTTTACTTAGTTTTGTGGGGTTGGATGGAACATGATTTTTTAATAAATTCTTTTCTTTTTTGGGGGGAGATCTTTGGGAGGTTTCTGGAATTGATTATTTGTTTAAGTTAAACTTAAAGTTGTATCCAGGTTGTTATGAAATTGCATTTGCTTAATAAGGAGCAATCATGTTTAAGTGTAAACATTCAAGGTCTTGAACTTTACTGTCTGTTTTCTATTGTTCACCTTTGTCCTTAAGGGACACTTGCCAGAATATATATGCACAAAGAAATTGACTTAAACGTAATTGATTGATGCAAGGTTCAGGACATTTTAAGTGGCTTTTCTAGTGTTGTTGAGATGTATTTTTGCAAAAATTAAAAATACAAGTCTTTCATTCTTGATCTCTTGATGCAGTGAACATTACTTTTATTTTTGCTCTCTTTCTCTCATCTATCCAGAGCTTTCCGTCCCTCCTCCCTTTTCTTTCTCTACCTCCTGACCTGTTCTGTGTCACCACCAGTCATATCAACTCCTGACATCTGTGCTTATTTCACTTAATTTGTTTTGTTTTTTTGTTCATAACTTGTTAATGTTATCCATAATGTTTTACTTGCAAAGTTGTTGCTTTTTTTTTCACAGTGGTGCTTCTCTTTTACCTGAGTCTGCTGTATCGGGCAAACTGTTTTATAACATGACTGTACTGTTCTTTTATTTTAACTTTTTTTTTTTTTTTCCCCGTGTCCTGATTTTGGTGCCCGTTTTTGTTGGTTAAGTAAAAAGAAAGTAATGGTGCAGATTGTTATATGAAAGGGGAATTGTTGAGTCGGTAATGATGATGATGATGATGATAATGCTGATGATGATGATGATGTTGTTGGCGATGGTGACGGTAATGGTAATTGTGATAGTGAGCATGAGGATGATTATTTATGTTGGCGATGATGATGTTCCGATGTAGGAAATGACATGCGTGTTAGTCTTAGTGTTAAGTTTGTTTGGTGCTTACTCTAGATCCCCGCCAGGCTGTCCTGGGGGGCAGGACACAACCCTCATTCCCAACTCCTCGCATAGAGTGACCAAAAATTTGGAAATAATTCGTCATCTTCATCCCTAGCATTTAATAAAAGTAGGCCGAAAAATCACATGGGGGCCGCTTCTAAGTGATGACATTGTTAGTGTGTTTGTTACCCTACGTCTATGCTATCATATTTTAAAAACAGTGAAAGGAATGTGGCCAATAATCTTCGTAAAAATTAACTTTCACAGTCAAAGCAGACTAACTTGTGTGCTTACAGGTTATCGTTATCGTCATTCGCAACCGGTCCCGAGGCACTTCTGTGGTCGTCGGAGCATGTAAAAAGCCTGAAAAACCATGCCTAGACGACCAGAGAATTACAGGATTGCCTCTTCCTAAAGAGTGATCAGCAAATTCACCACAAGTATATCAATACATTAATGCACACAAAAAGCAACACACAGTACTGGAGGACCGGAAGCGAAGTTGTGTCCAGCGACAACTCAGACACCACGGGCATAAAAAGTCCCCGTCTCCAAAGAGATAGAACATTTATGGGCCACTATTAATGAAATGGAAAGACAGACTAGTTAGTATTAAGTGCAGGAAATGTTATATCAAATTACTTCCCTATTCTAACCCCATGTGATGACACGCGACCACGAATGGCACCATTAAGTCTGACTAAGAGTATAATAATGGCAAAGAGATGTTAAGAAGTACAAATTGCATAATTAAATTACGTAAAAACACACACACACACACACTCACACGCACACACACAACCACACACACACACACACACACAAACACACACTCACACATTTGGACACACACACACATAGCTGTATATAACAGTCTTCCACTAAACTCGCTCTCATGCAGGGACAAAACAAAAGTGGCATGAGATGGAGACTGGAAGCCTAGTCTTTTATTTTAACTTTATATACATCTTTTTACTGAAGTTACCTTTGTAATATCTTTTATTCTTTATTATATCAGTTGTGTTGGGCACAAATGGGCTAACTTCAAAATTTTCTAAAACCGGATTTTGGGCTATGCTGTGGCGTCGGTGGCCCAGTGGTTAGGCTCTCGACTCGCAACTGTAAGGTCGTGGGTTCGAATCCCATCAGGGGCTCGACATTGTGTCCTTGGGAAAGGCACTTTGCACACTTTTTCCTAACTTCACCCAGGTGAAAATGGGTACCCAGCTATAGACAGTGAAAGATCTTGTCAGTTTGATAGTTTTTGATCGCGTGAACTCAGCAGCTTGCACTGTATGCTTCTGCGGAAGCTGAGAATGTTTCTGAGTGTTCTCAGAGGGTCTGCTGGGGTAATAATAGTTGTAAAGCGCATAGAGCATGTTCTTGAGATTGGATATACGCTCGCTATATAAATGCAATTATTATTATTATTATTAAAGCACGGTCAACAAATACAATCAAAATTGCCTAAGACGGCCACCCATTGTTGGGAAGAAAAGTGGCCGACTTAGACAGGTGGCCATCTTGCACAGTGTCATTATAATATAATGCAAATAAATGCATGGGGCGAAATTGGAAATGGTAGTTTGTGCAGGTAGTTGTCTTTTAAACAGGTGGCCGTGAGGGCAGGGTCGACTGTACTTTCTTCTCAGTAAATGATGCAAAAATTATTAAATGAATAGAAATGCATGAATCATTCGCATGAAAATTGAGTGTTGAGTTTGACTGTGTTTGAGTTTGACTGGTTTTTAGTCTGTATCAGATATCATTGATATATATATAGAGAGAGAGAGAGACAGATTTGAATGTCATTTCATCAACTGATTGCTCCCTGCACAGATCTCTGTACTATAGGCCTACATACCCAGTAAGCATTTGTGAAGAGCTGAATTTTCTTATCGTATGAAATTGTTGGCTGTAATGATAACTGAGTGTAAAGCATGTGTAAGTGCTCCTAATATGGCGTTTTTTCAAAAGAAGAGGGAATTTGTTTTTACATATACAATGTATTATGTTTTATATATATTTATAATATCATCCTCGTTCCAAAGATCTCCTAGTCCTTTTTCGTAACGGCCGTTGCTGTGTCCATGTGCTTGTTCAGTTTATTGTCAACAGGTCATCTGCCAGTCCTCATTTTGCCTTGATGCTTAAATGTATTTTGGTCATTGCTCTATCTATCGAAGAAAAAAGATGAACTAGTCATGTGATAACATTGAGCAATGAGAAATTGATATTTGAGTCTGGAAATGCAGCGTTTCTTGCGAAAGACAATGTCAAGGAGACGCTTACCATCAGTTTAGTTGTTGAAATTTTATTAGTTCCTGTTTTATTTTTTCAATACGTTTAGATTTAAAAAAAAAAAAAAAAGAGTTAGAGAGTGCGGAGGCGGAGCGGTTAGTGCGCTCGTCTTCGAAGCGGAAAGCCAGGATTCGAGCCTTGGTTCGGACACAGATTTTTTTCACCTCCGGAAGGAAGGGCAAGTTACACCTCCGTTCCTGACGACTGTTTCCACAAAATTGGAAACATTCATCATCTTACCAAGGTAAGTCTCGCTTGTTTCTCTAATTTTATCTCACCAGTCGTCAGGCTCTACGATGACACTTGAGATTTCAGAGCAACAACCATGAATAAGCTCTTTTGTAGAGATGGAAGATTGAAGTTTAATACATTTTGTACAAATATGAGTGCATAAACGCATACAAATAGTATATCATACAATAAACTGTATCGTACATCAAAGGTGTGATGATATATATATATAGTAAGTGAAGAAAAGTGTACGGCTATGATGCTTTGAAATAATTCTCAACAATTGAGACCAAAATTGGCATTTGCAGTCTTCTGATAAAATTCTGTAAATGGGGTTTTTCTTGACCAACCAGCTGCTTCCATGATAGTATTGATAGCTGTGGTGGGCACACCAATGCCAGAGGCGTGACGTTTTGCTGGTTGCACGAGTACTATGGGCACTGTATACTGTAGGATCAATGCCTGCCATTTCTAGTAGGCTACTGTTTTAATCCAATGTGCAATTGTAACCTTACTCACATGTTTATGTGGTTTTTGCAAGCTTATGAAATATTTATTCTCTGTACATCTTAGCGTAGAAGTGCGGTCAAGATATGCATGAATGTGCTTCACTATGCATAACTCCGGTTTAGGAGAAAGGGCCAGAAGCTCAACTGGGGCTTGATGTGACCCTCCGCATAAATGTTTCAACAAGTCTGAGATGAAGAACGTACAGCTTCTTTCTGTTAACCGCATAGGGTTAATGTCTAAAGCATGCAATGTTTGGCAACGTTAGCCTGTAAGAGGGGGCTCTCGTGGCCTAGAGGTTAAGGTGTTCACCTCTCATTCTAGGGTCCCGGATTCGAATCCGGGTAGCGACCGAAAAATTTTCTTCTCTAAGATTATCTCTTTTCCCCTTCTTTCCCTCTCTCTTGCAATATTCTGTTGTCTACTTTCGTCTCCACGTTTTTCCCCCATCCCCTCACCTTCTTTGCCCCCTCCACTGGGCTCCTGACTCTTTCTGCAGCCTGTCTACTTCTTGGCTCCTTCTTACTGCTGTCTTTCAGCCACACCCCTGGTCTTCTGGTGGGAAAGATCTACACCTAGTCTTTTCGGAAAGGGGCGAAAAATCTCGGAGGTCCAGTGTGCAAGTTGCTCACGTTAAAGATCCCTTGGTGGTCCAAAATCGATTTATAGAGTAGGCTGCGGCTGCCACCCGTGCAAAATTCAAAATTTCTTACCTTTCGAAAGTGTTTGGTATGTCTCATGTGCTCATATGACCGTATGCAGCCCGTGAGAAGTGCTAGAAGCATACAGACTTTTAAGGTAAAGTCTTTCTGATTAAGGGCAGGTAATGGCCACCAAAATTTCAACATCTCTAACACGTTATCAATATTCCAAGTACAAGATTAAGACTGTGTGGGAATTGAGCGTCTGAGTTAGTAGAACCCTTTCATAAGCCTTCGCACAGAGGGCAGGCTCCCGAAAATAACACTCCGTCTCCTCTGTGATGTGTCTAGTACAAAGGAGAGGGCAGGTCTAGCTATGCAGAGTGCTGAGTAAGAGGCTCCTTATTAGTACAGGTCGGCCAAGAAGTTTATAGCTGTGGCTGCTGAAGCCGATGATGGATCTTCATTCCTTTCAGCGTTAAACTTGTGCCATTTGTTGATGTAGGTGGCATAAGTCTTTCGTGTCTGTGGTCGTCACGAAGACATGATGACGTCTGTTGCTCTCTGTGAAAGGACTTGACCTTCATATTGTCACCTGACACTTTGCAAATGAGAAATTTCAATGACTTGTAAAGTCGATGTTTTTAGTTGGGTGACGATGGCAGGCGCAACAGGTTGCTTCTGGCTGAGATCAGCACAGGTCTGTCTATCAACATCCCCATCAGTACTGGGTTGAACCCCTGATTGGGTCAGTTTGGAGCCACTGCCACCCCTGTGGCATCATCGCTTTGAATCTTTTGCTGCTCTCTGGCAACAAGGGAAAAAGGGGGAAAAGCTATTAAATCAAAGGCTAGCCAATTTAAAGCAAATTCATCAATGACAAAGGCCTCTGGGTCAGGTTTGTAATATTAGACATAGCGTTCGACCTGCTTGTTTATTCTAGAGGAAAAGAGGCCAATGTTTGGTGTAAAGTTCAGCAAATTTAATGCATATGTCAAAAGCTCTGGATTCAACATCCATTCACAGTCCATGTTAATTTTCCTTGACTCTCTATTTGATTCAGTGTTCAGATGCCCTGGTATATAGGCAGCGCTAATCCAAATGCCTCTTACAGTGCACCATGACCAGAGGTCTTTAGCAACTGTGTTCAGTTTATATGACCTTTGGGAGCCCATTTTATTTATGCACACTGAAGTGTGGTTGCGTTGTCGAGTAACAACTTCACATGCAAATTTCTTTTATTTTTTGCAAAGGATTGTAAAGCCAGGAAAGATGCCAGGAGTTCTAATTCATTAATGTGAAATGTAATTTTTTCACTGGCCTTCGAGTGTCCACTTGCAGTTGCAGTCTCACCATTGCAAACAGCTCCCCAGCCAGAAGAACTAGCATCACTCGTGATAACCATTGTTGGATTGTCATGTGTTACTGCACTATAGGCATTAGTCAAGGCGGTTATCCACCACTGGATTTCATCTCTAGACTCTGGGAGAGAGATATAGAGGCTTCCCAGTACCCCTTGTTTTCTCTCAATGCTCTCTTTTTGTCATGTTCAAGGGATGTATAGTATAATGGCCCATGCATTACGCCAGGGAATGCTGCAACCAACTGACCTATAAGGCAAGCAAGCTCCCTTACTGTGATAGATAGCTGCTTGCAGATATCATGACAAGATTGTAAGATTTTTGTCTTCCTCTCTTCTGTCAAAGTTACAGTCATAGCTATTGATGAAATTATAAACCCTAAGTACATTATTGTTGGTTTTGGTTCAAAGACAGATTTTTAGGGGTGTACAACAAACTCCAGCTTGTCTAAAAGAGCTGTTGCATTTTTCACATTGTAGAATCAAGCCTCTTTTGTTTTGCCTCTATGAGTATGAGTTGGGAGTCGTCGAGAAATCCAGTGGAGATGTTCGTGGTGCCTGAGATAACCCCTTTGGATAGCAAGTGAATTGGTACAGTTTGCCTTTCCATTTGAATTTGAAAAGTTTGCGGTTCTGGGGCACAGTTGGGACGCTGAAATAAGTGTGGTAAATTTCAATGCTTGCCATGAAACATGAAAGTGTTATGATTGTTAACCCGTTTTTAAACGTTTCCGTTTTGAATTTCCTGTACTCGACATTTCATTGAGCTTTTAAAAATTCAAAATTAGTCACAAGGAACCATCTTTTTTCTCTCTGCCAAAAATGCCTGAGACAAAGTCATGTTGGCTGGTCACTGTTTCCTCCAATACCAGCATGGAATGTAATTTCTTTATCTCTTGATCCATTTTAGGAATCTGATCTCCTGGGACCTGATTTCACATCAGGTGTCATGGCAAGCTCAACGCGAGGTCCCTGAACCATTTGCAAAATATCCGGATCACTAGTGATTTCTTCCCATGCTCTGACAAAAAACTGTATCTATCCCCCTTGAAATTTTTCTTTTTTCTTCTCTAAATACAATATATAACTTCACCCAAATCAGGGGAAAGGGATTCAGCCGTTTGTGGCTTTAAGCCTGGTTGTATTGGTACTTCCTTTTCTTATACTGAAAGTGAGGGGCCTGCTTCGTCTTGTCCCCTCGCTCACGTCCTTAAAATGACTCTGGTTGTGGTAATATGGTGTTTGGCCTTCCCGGAGGGATGATGTGAGGCGCCTCTGTTCTCTTGGCTCTTTGAGACTTGTTTTGATATCGTCTCCATATATAGCCAATCTTTGGCAGTTGTACTGGATGATGTAGTGGAATCGCAGAGTACCCTGAAGTCAACAGGAAGCTTGAGGCGCTGTAAATCTCTGCGTTGCTGGGAGAGGGATTTGAGAGTGTGGCCTAGTTAGGCAATTGCGTCCGTGAGGTTACTCAATACTTTGCTTGCCCTCCCCCACACAGTTGCTCACAATATTATCCGCACATCGTGCAATGGCGATTGTAGCCTTGGCCTCATTCTTTTGAATGTTCTTCCTTTGCACATCCGTCCACTTAGCGTGAGACCAGAGTGTTTTCCAAATCTCCGGGTTTATCATTGGTGCTGTAAGCTCTTGACAGTTCCCAGGACGCTTGTAAGACTCAGCTTTCGGTTTTATGTTTTTGTCCGTTGCCCTACCGTAACACTGTTTCTCAATTAAACTCGCCAGTTGAGGGCATAAGGTTTACCTGTCTTCTTCGTCCTGACCGAATTCTTTTTCTGTGACCTCGAAAGAATCTGATTTACCTGAGGAGACTTTCCCAGCATCGGTGATTGTTCGCACATGGCTTTCCCACTCATCTGTGTCCGAGGAGCGGTCACTGGCGTTTGCCGTTGGCCTCGCCTTCTTTTTAGTGCGGGGAGGGGCTTGTGTGAGCTGGGAGGGTGAGCGGCTGGTAGATCTTTGGGAGGAAGATGGCGATCTGTTGCGCTTCTTTCACTTTAAAGAGTTTAATTCCTTCCTCTTTTCTTCCATGATTTTTGTATTGGCCTGCAAGGCTTCATGGATGGTGTTATTTATATCGTCCTTCTGGGGAGCGCTTTCAGCAACAACATGTACTAACTCATCTTCCATATCAGTAAGAAACTTAGTAGACATTTCACCACCAGATGCCATAGTCAACTCAAAGTAATTCTATCGTATCAGGTACTGAAAGTTTTGACTGTAGGCCCAGTGTTGCTGATGGCTTTATGCCGATTCGAGAGAGTCGTACGGTATTTTGGAATTTTGGTGATGATATTAATAAAAGAATAAAAAGTTTGTAAAAACTTACGATCTCAGTGATCTTGGAAACTGGTAAAAATCCAATGATCGATAATATCCATGAGACTTGAGAGAATATATAAGTACACAATAGTGAATGAAAGTAGCGCTAGCGGAGCTAGAAAAACATGTCCGACTTTCACGGGGGTAAACTGTGAACTGACCAGCGGCCGGTACCGCGGTTCTCAAGTTTCACCGTAGAGCCTGACGGCTTGTGAGATAAAATTATTAAGCTCTTGCCACTTATGCATGATATTGAGGTCTTTCTCATTCCCATGTAGGGAAGTTTATTTAAAAAAAAAAAAAAGTATCTGAGCTGGATGTGCTGCATCTCTCATTGAGCCCAGGTCTGCATTTATAGGCAGGATGGAAGCAGCCTACTTCCTCGTAATGATCTAAGTTGTGTCAACGGGGATGTAAAGTGCAGTATTCACAACTGGTCCACCAAAAGAAAAAGGCATGCTAGAAATATTGCCAAAAGTCTTTTCATTCTTGTGTTACAATTTTATATTAAAATTATCAATCATTTTCTTGAAGCACAAGAAATATGTTTGTAAATAAATAGTTTTTCATTGGCTTCATTGCTACCATTGTGCCTTCATGGAGCCAGAGGACTTACGGGCTAACCCAAGTCTCGTTCAATTTATCATGCCATGTACCATGTGTAATAGCTTTAATTTGAAGGACTTGTATCTTAAAACTAATAGGCCCTATCTATTGCTCAGTGGCGTCGGTGGCCTAGTGGTTAGGCAGGTGGACTCATAATGGTGAGATTGTGGTTTCGGGAGTTCGAGCATCAGCTCGACCCGATGTTGTGTCCTTGGGAAAGGCACTTTACACAAATTTCCCACTTGGCTCGGTCCTTTCGGAGATGGACGTTAAACTCGGAGGCCCCGCCTCTTAAATATCCTAATAGTGTTGATAGGGGTGTTAAACCTATACCATTTCACTATAATTATCTATTGCTCAGTGTAACAAGACTCCGTCGTACATCACTTTTCAAAATGGCATACGGTGGAGTCTTACATTAAGCCGTCAATACATGTATATAGTCATGTACATGATGTATATCACTTTGCCATGTGATAAACTATGTACTTTCTATTATTCAATTTGTACTCTTGTAACTTTAATCTTTAAAATTCTTGTTATTATTAGATTTAATCTTTTTTTTTTTTTTCATATTTCATCTTGAATTAAATTCCCAAATGGGAAGTCTTTTTTAATATGCGTCTGTCTCTTGAGTTATTGTATCCCACTCAACTCGAATTGGCCATGATGCAATCTGTCTCCTACACATTGTAAAAAATATGTCAATAGGGATGTGAAATATGCACATAAAAACCTTGTGTGCACAGTGTATGGCACGCCAAGTGAATCTTGTACTGTAGAGACAAATCAAGGTTTAATGAGTGTGCACTGGCCAGCTCTTTGTCCTGCCCAAGTCCTGATTCTTCCAATCTGCTGATAAGTTGAAAAAGTGCACGCTGCAAACTCAAAGATGTGTGTTCCTTAACCCTATCCGTATGTCATGTTTTACTATTCATAAGACGTGGGGAACTCTGTACCTCCACTTTCAAAGAGGAAATTTACTCGTTAATCTGATCCGTACACTTTGCATACCAGTCTGTCAAAATGATTTTTTGAGAAATACTGCAAGTTTCAAAGAGATATTCATACTAGAAATGACCCCAGGGCGTACGGATAGGGTTAATGTAGATCTAGATCTATACCTTCCTTGAGGTGAAATTTTGTCCTGATTCGTTAAAATAAAAATGATTTAAAAAAAAATTTCTTTTCACGTATTGCTGACCGTTGACACCAGTGCTGTTAATGCGTTGTACATGATGTTTTAGAAAAGCATTCATTTGCATGGGTTGCAGTGAGTTAGTATCATATCAGTGCAAAATGTCCTATTTTATCAATTTCTTTTCCTTGAAAAGTTTGAGTTGTTTGTAAATGCTTGCTTGAACTTGAATGTATCATGTTATGTTATAAGAGACCAGGTGTCGGGCTTCATTTCACTTGCTGTACAGTTTGATTTATGATAGGAGGAAAGGATGGAGGGTGAGAAAGAGAGAGAGGGAGGGTGAGAGAGAAAGAGAGATAGAGAAAAAAAGAGAGAAAGAGAGATAGAGAAAAAAAAAAGAGAGAGAGAGAGAGAGAGAGAGAGAGAGAGAAAGAGAGAAAGAGAGAGAGAGAGAGAGAGAGAGAGAGAGAGAGAGATATAATGCATTCTAGTCATATTGGTGAACTTGAGTTGTTGATGAGGGGCTCACATGTGTGAATTTGAAATCATTGTCTGTTCGGTATCATGTAGGCTAACTTATGTAACTCACTCGTCAGCATCTACCGTAGACTAAAGTAGAGTAGGGGATACAATAGTGTTAGCATGATGAGTTAACTTAATTGTTACATTGTGTGCTTTATTTTGTTAAGAATGTGAGTATAGACAGAAAGGCTAAAATAACTTTGTGAGAACTTTAAACATGTTTTGTTTCCCTCTAGGGACTTCATAAAGTAGATAATATACTTAATCCCTTTGCTTTAAATGTCTGCAGTGTAGACTAAGACATTGGTTTTGTTACATATATACAAATATGTATGTTTTATAATTGTTATTGGCCTATGCTTGACTCCCACAGACCGTGATGATGTTTATATATATATCATCTATTAAACTATTTATTACCTATTCTGGTTGGGTCATATTTTTTCTTTTGGCACCTGACTTGACTGGACAGTGACAGAAACCTGTTCTCTACAGACAAAACACTTTTATGTTCCATATCTATCAAACAGTGGGCCTATTATTGTTTTTGCTTGTCAGTTTGCTAGTGTTTGAGTCCTATAGTGCAAGTAACCAAGAAGGCTTTTTGGCTACTTGCACTGTATGCTTCCCGGGAAGCTAAGAATGTTTCTGGTTGCTCTCGGGACTACTGGGGTAATAATAGTTGAAGTTGTTGGGCGCACAGAGTATCACAGCATGCTTTAAGACCATGGACTTATGCCATACTATACAGTGTATAAGTGGCGTCGGTGGCTTAGTGGTTAGGCTCTCGGACTCGCAACCGTAAGGTCGTGGGTTCAAATCCAGTCAGGGACCCGACGTTGTGTCCTTGGAAAAGGCACTTTACACGAATTTTCCTCACTTCACCCAGGTGAGAATGGGTACCCGGCTATAGACAGCGAAAGATCTTGTCTGTTAGTGTTTGAGCGCTTTATCAGCTGCTTGCACTGTACGCTTTCCGGGAAGCTGAGAATGTTTCGGAGTGTTCTATGGTCTTCTGGGGTAATAATACAGTGTAAAGCGCATTGAGCGGGGATATGCGCTATACAAATGCCATTTATTATTTAGTGTAATTATTATTATTATATGTGGAATATGTAAGCTGTATCAAAAGACTTAGAGATCTCTCTGGCTGAAATTCGAATTTCAGTGAGGCACAATTGACACAACAAGGAGAACTTGAAACCACGGATACGGGAGCTCATATAATTTGCATTTCCTTGACTGATATCTTTAATTTTTCGTTATTGGTTAATCTGAATTATGGATGTGTTGAAAACATTTAGTGCCCAACTTGTTTGAGTTATCTGTGCCCAACTGTAGAATTTTGACAAATTAATCCTAGTTGAATCATTTGTCTTTTTCAATTTCAAGTTCAAGATTATCAACAGATTCTCGCTAGCTCTCAAAATGAAATGCTTTGTTGGCACGATGGAAGGAGGTTAGGTATTTTCCAATCCAATTCTTTTCTCTCGATGACGATGAGATAAAAGATGTTAATGAGAAGTTGAAGCTGTTATGTTAAAGGGCTGCTTCAAACTGCTTGAATGAAAATCTGGTTAGCTCCAGCTCAATCGGAAGAATCTGATTGGCACTGTGCACTAGATATTGCCCAACTGGACCCCATCTGATCTGAGTTGATAATGCTCGACCAATGAGCATCAGTTTTAGGGTACAGCGAGAATATGGATGGCTGGAGCTTTTGTAATGTGATACAGAATGTACCATTGACAGTCACTGAAAGACTCATTTCACTTGATGAAGCATCAATAAATCTACCAGATGTGTCTCACAAGATGGACAGCATTCCCCAAGTATAGGAACACAAGGAAAAGCCTCAAGGAATAGTCAAATGGAGATCATATAAACTTCAGCTCACAAGATTAAAAAAACCCCGTTTTTTCACCCCCTTGACAAACTTTAGATAATTTAGGAGGTGGGCTTTCTGACCCTCCTGGTCAGGGCCAACCAAAGCTGAGAGGGATACAATATCTCAGCAAAAAGACAGAGATACTCGATAAAAATTTCTTCTCCACACGGGAACTGAACTTGAGTCTTCTGCGTGCGACACTAAAGCACATTACTGCTACACCACAGATGCCAGACCCCTGATTCTGTATAGTCAGCAAACAGCCCTTGGCGGCAGAAAACACATTGTAAAGTGTGTCAATAGCCATCTTTTTTTTCATCAGATGGGAATGGGAGACATGTTCTTTCGACTTTTTTCTTTTGGTTCAAAACAGTACCTTAAAATGCTGCGCAGTCAACTACATGTAGAAGTCCTTAGAATCCTTCATATGATTCATAAGACGGACAAATGTGCATATTTGGTCAACACATCGTACCTAAGTTAACTTCAGCTCAGTAATTTCTGCAGTACAGTGGGTGCCGCATTCAACGAGGTCACATTCAACGAGAAGTCGGCTCCAACGAGGCAATCCTTAATCCCCGATTTTTTCCTCTGTATATCTCTTTGTAAATGTACGTCGGCTCCAACGAGGTTGCAAACAGACCAAAGTCACTTTCAAGGAGGTCGCGATAACCAAATAAAAGCAATTAGCGGCCCAAAAAGCGAAAAATTTTTCTCTTTTCTCTCCATCTCACGCGAAGCACAAGGCCCATCCTCGATTCCTAACACATTGTATTGCTAGATCTAATGAGCCTTGTAATATGGGCCCCAAAGCCAAGAAGATGGGCGAGGGTTAGTCTACGGTAGGGATGGGAGGGGGTGGGAGGGAATGCGATGCAGGCTGTGTGAAACAGGATGAACTCTGGATGGGTAGGTCTAGATCGAGACCTTCATTTTTATCAATTTTCTTTTCTTCTCCTGATCAGAAAATCCAAGCTCCCACCTTCACTTTATGTAGATCTAGATCAAGATGTGAGAGGGTATGTTTCCACACGAGAAGTGTTCCGAAAAAGAAAAAAATATATGCAGAAATGACGGTCAGAACACAGCTCAAACACGCGCACACTGATGCTGTTTGAGATTTTCGTCATCAGGGGGAATAACTGTTTTAATTACTGGTATTGGTACATCGTGTAATGTAGTAACTGGTCACCTTTCATTACTTTAGCCTCAGTCACGTTGAACGAGAGGTCGGATCCAACGGGGACAACAAGCCGGTCCCGGCAACCTTGTTGAAAGCGTCACCCACTGGATTCTTTTTTTCTTTTTTCGTAAGACTTTTACTTTTACGGCACTTACAACACAATAAGGTCATATAAGTGCCGAAGAATAGATGAGTTACAAGAGAGTAACATACACAAAAAAAGGAGGAGAGATAAGAAAGATAGATGTTTGATACGAAAGAAGGAGCAAACCACACCAGAGCACCTGCCAACCACCCACTGCAGTAATCTGCTGTAACTTATGGGGTCATTGAAGAAGGAGTTGAATGTGGAGACCTTTCACAGTAGGCTACACACATACATAATGTTTTACCAATATTATTAAAAAGCAGCAACAAGAAGTATATATGTGAGGCACTGTGGTGAAATCAGGTGCTCGTCAAAATAATGAAATCATAGAAACAGGCATTTTCCCCGTTAGGAAATGTTTATTTTGGTTATTTGGTTGAACCCCTTGCATGTCGATTTAAAAACATTTCTGTGTGAATTTTACTGAGAAATGCTGGTAAAAGGCTCCAAAAATGTAAATTTACTGTTTTCAAAGACTCCTACGATTTGGAAGTCACAACATTTTGGCGGCCATTTTTCTGCTTGTTTTAACTCTGAAACCTGGCAACTGCTACCTCCTTTAACCACAAATATCTCTACTTATTTAAGATAGATGAGTATTTTTTTCATCTTAAGCAAGACAAATAAACAGTCTTTTAAGATGATACCAATATCTCTACATGCCCCAAAATTAACGAGCACCTGATTCCACCCCGTCGTGACACACATACATAAAAAATTATGAAGAAAACAGAAAAATCTTTTTTCTTTCACTTTTGATGAAAGTAAAGATTCCAATAAATAATTCTGATGCTTTTCTCTTGGAAGATGCTTTGTGTATTTTACTGCAAGACATTTCAAGACGCACACATTGAACATAAACAGCTCAATAAAAAATACATTTCTATTAACAGAATTGGCATATATTTCAAATTTCAATGTATTGTAGTACTCAAAGTTACATGTTCACCAGGAATTTCATAACATGTGTATAAAACAAATACTCATCACACACACACACGCACACACATCAATAATGTGACATCTGATCTTCTCTGTATGCTCCTGAGATACTTAGCTGAGAGAGTGAGATCTTCCTTGCAAAGTGTAACAGATTTTTACCTTCAGAATCAGATCTATCCAATAGAAATGAGTACAGAAGGAAAAAATATTTTCCTTCAGGTATTATATGCAGTCTCTCTTCACCTTTCTGGCAGCTAAACTCAACTTTCAAAGGTTCTCTAATTTACCCAGACTGGTCCGAGTCTGAGGAGTATCATCAGTTTTGGGTGGGTAGCAATTCATTTAGAATTTTGCACCAACACCAAGCCTTAATAATAGGCCTTCTTTTCTCCACTTTCATCAGTAACGCTGTCTTAATTTATGCAACATACCCATAAAACTAAAACTGCAGCTTTTTCTTTTGTTCTTCTGCACACCGACAAGGTTCTAAAAATCCCAATACCTGGGGATGAAAAAAAAAGACATCCACCAACCATGCCTATGAGTATGAGTAAAGAGATACACATCAAGACAATAACTGCCATTTTGTACAGTGAAAAGGTAGGGGGGGGAAACATAAAAAAAGAGGGGAAAAAAAAAAGAAAAGAAATGAGACCTACAACTGTTTGAATAGTTTAAGGAGAAGCATAAGGAGATATAATGACACAATAACATTCATTTAGTGCTGGAAAGGAGTGGAAGGAGCTGTGTAGCCTCAGAGTCAATGGTCAGCCAGACTACGGGACAGGTAAGTGAAGTGCTGGGAAAAAGCAAGACAGATATATAGACAGAAAGAAAGAAAAGAAGCCTTCTAACCACTAAAAATGTAAAAACCATGCCAGTATCAGGAATTAAACCACGCACCTTCGGAAACTTTACGTCTAGGCTGACGACACCCCTCCCCTCTCCCTATATTCCTGTGACTCCAACTTCTACACTACTTGCAACAACTCAGCATTCTTGTCAGGTGACCAAAGAAAACAAGGAAAAATCCAAATAACATCCGGACGACTGTTTTCTGACTAATATCAATTTTTTTTTAAAACTGCTTCAGTAATGTGCAGCAGTAAGAGTAGTTTAGTAGGACACAGATAACATGAACATGGAAGCCTCTAAATTATGGACTGCTCATACAAATTCAGTTAACCCAAATTATGGATGTGATGTGTCGAACATTTGTCAAATACTCGAAGTGTTTGAGTTATCTGTGCCAGACTGTAGTTACATTTACATACTTACTCGTACATTTACACTTACTCTCTCTCTTTCAACTTGCTTGCTCTCCTCTCCCCCCCCCTCCCCCAATCCCTCTTTTAGCCATCCCTCTCTCTTTCTGACCTCCACACCTCTCCAACTCTCTCTCTTTCTGTCTCTCTTGTCTTTTATTATCATGTCTTGAATTATCAATACACAATACACGCATTCATTCAATAATAAAAAAAATCATATGCCTCACAGAGAGGAAAC
>NW_004797772.1:446465-463211 GCF_000002075.1 Aplysia californica | reverse complement strand
GGGGGTTAATCAGCAGATAAAACCCATTCAAATAAAGACATTGAGGGACACCTCACAATACAATTACGTAGTTTCACGATTTTCTCCAAGCTTTTTATTGGAAAAACAATGAGAGTCCAGGTCATGGCCACTCTCTCTTTTCTTCAAATAAAACTTTCACAAAACTTTGAAAAATGAAATGACTTGGGCACTGGTGTAATAATGCTGACAAATGCAGGCATTTTAGTTTGATCTTGTCTCCCAGCAAGTGAAAATGCAAAATTGTCCATCTTGTCAGAAAGTCTCTAACCCTCCATTATCACCGATGAGATGCTTATATGGCATATCATATATATATATGAGTATGCCAACATCAGAGGAAAAAAATGGGGAAAAAAAACTTTTCTGAACTAGTAGCACCTTCTTATTATGAGCATGTAAAGTATACATAGAGAGTGTCTGAACAGAGAAATGAGTGGCGAATCATATAATTTACTGACGTCAGTTTAACATCTGGCCCTTGTTGAAGATGATGAAAGTATACCAATAGTATATATATTTATGCGGCGGCATAAACAAGCCATCTCCCCTCTCCGTGGTAGAAAATGATGCTGCACTCGAACATCTCGCTGAAGGGAGAGTGTCTTGCTTTTACTTAGTTTCCTGAAGCCCATAAAGACACCAGAACTCCATCAAGTTTCTTTTCCTTGAAGTGTTTGAAGTGACCGGTGGGATCCTGACTGGTTGTAGTGCATCCTCTCTCTCCTTTCTGTATCACTGCTAGAGGAACTGAAGTCTCTCCTTTCACTTAGCAGTGTGCTGCTTGGCAGTTCTCTGAAGTAAACAAACAACAAAAAAAGACTCAACATTTACCTATCATTCATACAATTATGACAACAATGTCAAAGTCATGGTCAAAGGCATTATTTGTAATACTAATACACAAACAAAATCAACAGGATTTAAGCTCGTAACAAAAGGGCTACCTGGAACACATGGTGTAGAGGGAGTACAGGGTAAGACTGCAATGTGAAAAAAATTTTCAGTTAGAACCTTGACCACTTGTTATTCCAGGGTCCCGAAATGAGGCCAGCAGAGAACAACTAATAATTTTTCTTTGAAGTAACTAGATCTATACTCCAAATATAGCCTCAGACATTAAGGCTGAAACAACAGGGAGTATTTTCAGAAAGCTATAATAATCACTCAAATTTGAAGGATTGGTCGCTTTGAGAAAAACAGTATCATGAATTACTACCAGATAGTAGATAGCGTGTCAATCTGCACAATGTTGGATACATACAGTTATGTGAAATCCCTAATGTACTGCATACCTTTCTGCTTCAGAAAGCTAAAATTAAAAGAAATTCAAAACAACATTGCTCTTGAAGCCTTTAGTCAACAGAACGGTGTAAATTATTAAAACTGACCCCAAAAAACAAGTGGACAAGAAATCTTCCAAATTACCCTGTTGAAGATTTCAACGGAGAAGTAACAAGCAAATAGGAGACAATAAGCTTTGAACAATTCTAAAACTACTGGGACTCACAAGTCTCGTAACACGCCTAGCCATGTCTCCAGAATGGGCATTTCCACCCAAATTTTGTGCTGAGCTGATCTCCATCTCAGGTTCACCTCCTCGTCTCCCATCCTGCACATGGCTATTTGTTGCCCTTGCCTTCCCACCGATAGATCCGTCTGTCCGCTCACGTGCACCGAGCTTCTGTCGGAACATGGCCTGTTTTTGTTTCTGTCGTCTCAGTCTCTCATCCCTCGACAAAGAAAGGAATGGCTCAGCACCAGATGAACCAGAAACCGAACAAGAAACACTTTCAGAATTTTCCTCCACAATTCTAAAGTTACTCACCACAGTAGTACTAATTTCACTCACCAAAGTTTTAGGATTTCCCTCTAGAGTAATAGAAATTTTAGATGAAGTCTTTGAATTTTGAACTGAAGTCCTTGAATTTTGAACTGAAGTTTTAGAATTTTGCACAGAGTCGGAAGCCGGGCTCACAGCACCATGTCTGCCAGCAGACGCTCCCATCAGCCTCGGCTCATCTGTGAACTCCATGTCATCGAGCCACGTGTTCTCATCAAAGAGTTCAAAATCTTCCAACGTTCCCATTCTGTTCTCTTTCTCTGGTGCCGCCACCTCCACCTCTGCCATTTTGCCCCCTTTCAACTGCGTAAAACCATCACTCTCACTGCGCACCTTGGGACTGGACAAACAGGTACGTCCATCCAGACTGGACGCCCCTGCGCCAGGGTTTAATCCCACTTTCCTCAAGTCAGAACTTTCAAAATCCTCTTCATCTTGGTTATCTTCTGTGCTGCTGTTCAGAAACTTTCCTCTTTTTGTTGGCCGTGCTGAAAACTCTTGAGTCATCGGTAGACGATCATCCTCATTCTCCGACTCACTGGAGGAGCTGTGGATCATTCTAATGCGGCGCTTTCCTTCAATCTTCTTGCACTTTCCAGCTCTCTGATTGTCTTTCTTCTTCTGTCTCCTTTTCCCCTTGGGCCGGGCTGGACTAGAAAGGGAGGCAGACTCTGAGAACAAAATATGTTTTTGGATAAGGTTAAAAATTAGTGTCACAGAGGCTGGATACATAAAACAAGATTAGATCTATTTAAAATCTGTAGGCTAAAACCGCACCGGGACATGGATGGCTGGTGCTTCTATAAATAAATTATTGATGGTCAAGGTTAAAATCTGTATTGCCCAGACACTGGCATGTTGATGTTTTACTACACCCATCCACCCACACACACACCCACAAACATAATTATACCCCCCCCCCCCCCATACACATGCATTCACACACCCTTTCTCACACATCCTCTCTTTCAAACACACACATAATATCTGCTTACACTGCACTCACAATAAGACCCACAGTCACACAATGATATAAATGAACAATTGTAAGCAATAATATTTATTTAGCACAAAAGAATCAAAATTAGTAGAACAAAATTCTAGAGCAGACCACCACATATTGGATTGTTGCTAGGGGGCTATCTGTATTTATTCAACATTATGGATAAGTCATGACATGAAATCTTCAGATTATTTTACTAACTCTGGATTGAGAAAAAAAACTCCCGTACAGTTGAGGTCTCCGTTATCACTTTCACGACTTTGTAATGCAATAATTTCATCTTCTTCAATGAAGTATCTCTTGACAAAACGTTGACAATGACATACATTTTGTACTTAAGACCTATGAGTAAAGACTGTATATATACACACTTCTGTTTGGTTTTAGTTTGGGGATTTATTTTCATTTTGTCTGCCTCTATCTTTTTTCTCTTAATATTATCATATCCTGGAATGACATCTGTACCGTCGGGACTTCACAATCACAACATGTAGATCTAGACAGACATTGAAAGCAACAGGAGCCAGACACGACTGTACCGGTGGACGTACTCTTTATTACTGACCAGTAGTGACCACTCTTCTCTAAAATACGTGCCAGTGGTTACAGTTGCCAGGTCTTCCTAAATACTAAGGCAATACAGGTGGTTTGCCTAATAGTAATGGACATTACAACATCTTCCCCAACCATTTTGGTTTGTTACGTGGCTGCATCATTGTTACTCTATAAAATCGTCAAATAAAACAGTTAATAAACACCACTAGAGAGATTGCTCAAATAACGATGTACAAATCAGGGTTTCTATATTGTCTTTCAGTCTACCGTACTGCTGTTTTTGGATTATCTGTGTTCTGTGTAAATGAATTCCACTGTAAATATGGTGTTTTAGAGGGTTATACGGCGCTCGCAAATGCATAAGGTCATATGAGCGCCAGAAGATTAGAGGTGTTACAAGAGAGTAACAAACATAAAAAAGAAGAAGGGGAGAAAAGGAAGATAGATGTTTGATAGGAAAGAAGAAGCAAACCACACCAGAGCACATGCCAACCACCCACTTGGAAGGCTTGGACGTGACAGGTAAAAAGCCTACAATCAGTAATGACACCTTGTGGGCTTTGGTGCTGGGGGGGAACTGAGCACTTATGGACATGTCCGGTGTGCAATGACATTGTTGCCCAGGACAGGTAATACAGGAAATAAAGGTAAAAAGCCTTCTTTCTTGCTGCACCACTGACATTGGCAGCAGCCTACACTTGAGACGGCACTCACCACCGGCATCAGAAGCGACACAAAAGCTGTCCTCCTCGTACTCAGAGAGACCGTAGTCCTCAGGCACGGCTTGGGAAAAGATCATGTCGCGATCGTCGTCACGTTCCTTCCAGCCGTACTGCAGCTTGAATGCACCTGCTTGACCAGCTGGGGGGCTCTTCACCGACTTCAGATAAACAGCTCGCATATCTGAGGAAATGAATGTGCGATGCTTAATGAAAATGGCTTGCATTTCTGAGGACAGGGAAGGAATACAACGGTTGGTGAAAATAACTCACATCTCACATGTCAAAGGGTGATTTTTTTTTTGTAAGTGTTTTACAGCAGTAAGAAGGAGCCAAAGAGTAGCAGTAGAAAGACTGCAGAAATAGTCAGTAGCCCAGATGAGGGGGCAAAGGAGGTGAGGGGGGTGGGGGCAAAGAGTGGAGATGACACTGACAGCAGATGACAGAACATAGTCAGGGAGAAGAAAAGGAGGTGAAAGGAGAACATTTTAGAGAAGTACATTTTACGTCACTAACCGGATTTGAACACGGGGCCTATTGAATGAGAGGGTAACACCTTAACCTCTCGACCATGAGAGCGAGCCCCCTTCCAAGGATGAAAATGGCAAACATTCATGTTCAGGAAATGAATGTAACAGTGGATCCAGTACTTTTTAAAAAGAGTTTTATGGCACTTGCAACACAATAAGGTCACATAAGTGCCGAAGATTAGAGGAGTTACAAGAGAGTAACAAACACAAAAAAAGAAGGAGGGGAGATAAGGACGGTAGATGTTTGATAGGAAAGAAGAAGAAAACCACACCAGAGCACCCGCCAACCGCCCAGAGGAAAAAAATATAACAGTGGATCCAGTGCTAACACCTGGACGTGAGTTACCTGTGCCTTGTGCCTGCGTCATGAGCGTGTTGTTGTCGATGAAGCTGAAGTCATAGTGGTCGTCCTCCTGGTCCTCCGGCTCATCTGAGGACGCCTCGCTGCCAGACACCTGGGCCTCCACGTCCACAAAGCCGTGCTTCTGAAGAGGATACAAAACAAAACCAAAGGAGAAAAAAACATTACTTTTGTTAGTTTTATGGGAGAGTGTTTTACTGCACTTGCCACACAATAAGGTCATAAGTGCCGAAGTTTTAGTTTTAGTAGAGGTTTTACGGCGCTCGCAAATGCATAAAGTCAAAATATAAGTGCCGAAGATTAGAGGTGTCACAAGAGAGTAACAAACACAAGAAAGGAGGGGAGATAAGGACGATAAATGCTTGACAGGAAAGAAGGAGCAAAAACCACACCAGAGCACCCATCAACCACCCACAAGCATTACTTTAGATTGGTGTAGTTTAAGTAACACTTTTTTGTTTAAGTAAGAGTTTTACGGCACTTGCAACACAATAAGGTCATATAAGTGCCGAAGATTAGAGAGTAATAAACACAAAAAAAGAAGGAGGGGAGATAAAGACGATCGATTTTTTATTGTTGGAAAGAAGGAGCAAACCACACCAGAGCACCCACCAACCACCCACTAAGTAACACTGTAAGGCACTAGCTACACAATCAGGTCATATAAGATTATATAAATATAAGTGCTGAAGATTACAGGTGTTTCTAGAGAATAACATACAGTGACAAAGAAAAGTTGGGTTGTTTTTTTTTACAGTTATAGTAAGACTTTTACGGCACTCGTGACACAAACAGGTCATAATATAAATGCAGAAGATTACAGGCATCACTAGAGAGTAAAAAGACAGAGACATATTAAGTAGGAGATATGGGTTGATAGATGGTTGATTGGAAAGGAGAACTCCATTATTAAAAGAACTGCATTGGCTCCCTGTAAAAGAACGAATAATATTTAAAATCTGCGTCATGTGTTTCAAATGTGTAAATAAAACTGCTCCTTTTTATCTACAAGAACTTATCAGTATATATAAACCAGGGAGAAACCTAAGATCATCGAACGATAACACCCTACTTGTGACACCTGTAAAATCATACAAATCATATGGAGAGAGATCTTTCTCATATCTTGGTCCATTTATGTGGAACAGATTACCCATGAAACTAAGACAAATAAGAACACTTGATAGCTTCAAAAGACATCTTAAACATTTTCTGTTCCTACAGGCCTATCCTTCATAAGCTTTTAACGTTATCTTTCATTATATTTGTTCTTTTCCTATGTCTGGATGAAAATAGTCTCTCTCTCTGTGTGTGTGTGTGTGTGTGTGTGTGTGTGTGTGTGTGTGTGTGTGTGTGTATGTGTGTGTGTGTGTGTGCATTAATGTATATTGCTTGAGAAGAAAGGAAGTAGTAAGAAAGGTTTTTGAAAAATGGGTATTCCAATGTAAAGCGCATTGAGCTACTTTTTTTGGAAATGCGCTCTATAAATGTTATATATTATTATTATTATGATTAAAAGCACACCAGAGCACCCCTTCCCCCAAAACCGGGTTGCCATTGCAATATTAAGATGTTGGAGTAAAGAGAAGTTCTTCCGCACCATAACGGCCATAAAGTAGGTTTTTAAAAAAGAAAAAAGAAAAAAAAAAAAGAAAGAAAGAAAGAAAAAAAAGGGGGGAAAAAAAGAGAAAGAAAGACAGGTTGAGGCAGAAATGACTGAGTTAAAGAAAAGAAGTAAAACCCAATAGTGGCACCCTCTAACCACCCGCGTAAATATAATACGTAGGGTTTGTTTTGGGTTGGGTTTTTTGTTTTGTTTGAGTTCGAGAGAAACACATCGACTCAACTGCTTCAACCGTGCCGGGGCCAACCCGGGCTGATACAGCCTCCCAGCAGACAGACGGGGTATAGAAAAAAAACAACAAACAAACAAACAAACAAAAACAACCCACCCTTTTCACACTCGGGATCAAACCCACGTCTTCCGCGCGATGACGACGGACGGGATCGGGTTGGGCCGGGTCGGCTCGATCGCCCGACTCGTCGTCTGAAAACAAACGCGTTTGTTTTTGAGGCGACGAGTCGGGCGCGATCGGCTAGCAAATCGACCCGACCTGACTCGACCCGATCCCCCAATTGGCACATTTTAAACGCCGTTGCGCCAGTCGCGTGCACGATTCCAGGAACAAGGTAAAGGATTCGGTTCAAACGAAGGACAGGGGGGATTGGATACGTTGTACTAGTAGTACATAGCGTTCGGGCATACGATGTGGGCTTGAAGGATGCTACTGGCAGTAAAAGTGGCACGTCCTTAACTACATGTATAATTGTTTTTAAACATTCCATATATTTATATTTTGTGACTTGTTTTAGTAAAAAAAAGAATTACGGCACTTGCAACACAATAAGGTCATCATTATATAAGTGCCGAAGATTAGAGGTGTTACAAATGAGTAACAAATACCCCCCCCCCCCGCAAAAAAGGAGGGGAAAAATGGACAATGGACGTTTGATAAGAAAGAAGAAACAAACTACACCAGAGCACCCGCCAACCCACATTTTGTGTCCGTCTTTGTCTTGCTTTGCCCTTGTACTTCTTGCAAGTTATTCACACGCTGTGCTTCTCTTTCGCGTAGGCAAATCGAAGCCAACGCTAAGCATTTGCGTTTTGATGGAGGTTGGAGAGAGCTTATCCTTAATTATCCCTCCTTGCTGTGGTCTCTATGATGACCAGGGGCGGTTTGTTAACTGGACAAGACCGGCGGTGCCGGTCAAATTTTTGTCAACTGGACAGTTGACAAGAGATTTATTGCTGATGATGATTTTCATTCAGTTTTAAGTAAATCCAAACAAACATGTATCAACAGTCAAAAAGCGCCTTGCCGATTTGAAGGCGTTCAAATAGACAAGTGATTCACAGCTGTTTTGTCGCGTTTGTTTATCACGCCGGCTCACAACTGTTACAGTTAAATCGTCTCCTGTCACGTCGCGGAACTTCGTACGAGGACAAACCGAATACGGCTCGCTCAGCGATGACGTCAGTCCGCTGGGCAAATCCATCGACAGCCTACAGAGGGAATAGAACATCCCTTAATTGCCAAATTGGCCTCTGTGTTGCTTACAAAATTAAGAATGAGACTGTCTTGAGCAGCACGGACACATGTATTATTTTATCAGCAATACATGTATTTATCATTCAGCCTTTCTATATCTATTGTAAGAACATTTATTGTCAGCATGGCACTAATCTTTTTTTGTTTATTGAATTTTTAGCCACCTATAGTTCCTGTTTGGTATTAATTCATCGCTTTTTCCCCACTAAAAACTTACCTGGCCCATAGGAGTCTGGCCGGCGAAAGGAGGAATCGTCTAGTTAAGATATATAAGGAGAATTATAACGAGGAGCGATAGGCACTCGGCTGTCACAGTCTGGGCCGAGAACAGTTAGGCCTACCCCTCCCTTCCCTCCCCCTTTCCATCGTCATCCCAGCAAGACACCAAGTTCTATAATTAGCGTTTGACACACTTCCCCACTTTGTTACAACAGTGTTCTGTTCTGAGAACTGAGAAGCGCAATGAAAAACGTTTGATGATATAATGATTGGAAACTGTTGTGTGCTAACTTGGTCCAGCTTTGTATAGCATCTGATTGTAGACTTGATCTGCATGGGACAGCGTCACTGGTACAGTATCAATTGACTTTTTGTCATCATACACTTTCAGTTTGTTTTCTAGGATAGTTGTGTTCCTTTTTCTGTGCCGATCAAGTCAGTTTCTATTAGTCTCAGTAACTTCCATCATACGTTATTCGTTTCTTGACACTACCATATTTTAGCTCTTTAACATTATATTATAATGTTTACAATGGTGTGTGTGAGTTGGGGAGGGGGTGGGGATGGCGAAAGCAGGGGAAAAAATGATGAGAGAGGAGAGAGAGAGAGAGAGAGAGAGAGAGAGAGAGAGAGAGAGAGAGAGAGAGAGAGAGAGAGAATGTGTGAGTATGTGTGTGTGTGTGCGTGCGCGCGCGTGTGTGTGTGAGTATGGGTGTGTGTGAGAGTGTGTGTGTGTGTGTGTGTGTGTTGTGAAGGAAGGGGGTGGGGTGGGGGGAGTGAGAAAGAGTCGATGTGAATGACGCCGATCAGTTCTATAAACCACGAACCGCCACTGATGATGACCTGCTTTTCCGCCGCACTAAACACACACCACTATGAACCATTTTGACGGTGATAGCCTGTGTAATCTACTGTTCAAGTTTCGTCAAATCTACATTTGATAGGCCTACATTTGCAACATTTAGAGGCAGCCAGGTTGTTTTCCTTCTTGGAGTTGGAGTAGGAGGGCGGGGCAAAGGCAACCATTTTTGCACAATTTGATCGAATCCTTCAAAATGAAACTTATCTGATTTTCTTGAACACCATTTGAGTAAGAGTACAGTAAATGTGCGAGTTTAACGCCCCCTTTCAACACTATTTATTTGGTTACTTCCACCGCTTGATACACAAAATGAAAACAACTTATAAATCAGAAGGCTAGTACGCATTTGACACAGTGTGCACAGACGCACGTGCGCATGTGTGTGTGTGTGTGTGTGTGCGCGCGCGCGCGCGTGTGTTCTGTGTATGTGTGTGCACGCGTGCGTGCGTGTGCATATGTTGTGTGTGTGCGTGCGCACGCAGTTTTAGGCAGTAGAGAGACTATCACAACGCGTGAAGAGTACTAAGTCGAGCTCATCGTTTTGAAGACGCCGGGCTGTTCCGAGTAACGCGAGTGTTCCCGCAACTCACGCGCCTCGCTAAATATAAAAACTCCTCACTTCCCAAACGTCGGGGCAGTCGGTCAGGATTTCCTCATCAGCAGGTTCGAGCGCGTAGGTGACTCCTTCGCTTATATTTCATTCAGCCTCGAGCGGGTAATTCAGCAAAAAAGAGTAGTTTCAAATGCGGGAGGAAGGGAATCCGACAATAATTTAACAGCGCAGACTGAACCATGCCGCGGACACTGGCTGAGACTGTGAGTGCAGATGTATTATACCTCTTTCAAGACATTTTCGACCGCTTAGGAGGCGGGCACTAGCAGCAGTGTCCTCACTTCCCCGACGAAACATCCATGCACGTAAGTACAGTAACAACCAGCATCTTATTGTCTTACCAGTATAGTTTAAATTAGTAAGAGCTTTTTAAAACACATTCATAACAATTAGGCCATATAATCGCGGAAGATTAGAGCTGGTACATGTGATAGAAAATTATAAAAAATCTTTAATGCAGGTGATCAACACAATTACTAGAAAGTAATATGCAAAAGAAAAGTAGAAGTAAATATAAGGAAGATAGAATGTTTGATGGGAAAGAAGGACCAAACCACACCACAGCACTCACCTTTTTTTTTTTGCAAAGTGTATTACGGCGCTCGCAACAGCATAAGGTCATATGAGAGCGCGGGACACATTAAACTTTTTCAGTTGGTAGGAATTTTTGAATTTTGCGCGGGTGGCGGCCGAAGCCTACTCTAGACGATTTTAGACCACCAAGAGATCTTTAACGAGCGCAATTTGCACACGGGCACTCCGACTTTTTTTCGCCCTTGTCCGAGAAGGCTAGGTGCAGATCTTTCCTACCCGAAGATCAGGGGTGTGGCTGAAAGACAGCAGTAAGAAGAAGCCAAGGAGTAGCAGTAGAAAGGCTACAGAAAGAGCCAGGAACCCAGAGGAGGGGGCAAAGGAGGTGAGGGGGTGGAGGCAGAAAGAGGAGACGAAAGCAGACGACAGAACATTGCAAGAGAGCAGGGAAGGACGTGAAAGGAGACAATGTTAGAGAAGAAAATTTTTCGGTCGCTACCCGGATTCGAACCCGGGACCTTTGAATGAGAGGCGAACACCTTAACCTCTTGGCCACGATAGCCCCCCCCCCCCCCCCCCCCAAGCACTCACCGCATCCACCCACTACACCACACTGATAAAGACGACGTAAGAAGAAAGAGTTGCTTTCCTCGTTAGTTTGAGTACAGAAAACACATGTACACAATAAAGACCCTTCAGTACAAGGGGAAAAGCACGACAGACAGGCATAACGAAGAGTGAAAGAAAAACAATAGGACCTACATGTTGTTACTTTAGAATTACAAAGTTCTATCTGCTCAGTGCCTAGTCTTGAGAAATCTGAAGTAAAAAAGTTTGAGTTCAACAACATGTCAAGCTTGTTCGAATGCAATTCTTTGAATATCTTGAGAACGACCCCGAATAATCTTACAATTTTGATAGAGCAGACAGGGTATTTGGTTTCTGACCTCATGGTCTTAGTAAAGTAACTCAAGACGGCCAAAAATGTCAGACAGAACTTTGTAATCTGAGGTAGTGAAGTGGGCCCCCCAAACACCCGCTGAGCACGAGTAGAGCTGTGTGGGATGGTCAAAGTTAGAAGAGTGGGTGGTTGGCGGGTGCTCTGGTGTGGTTTGCTCCTTCTTTCCTATCAAACATCTATCGTCCTTATCTCACCTTCTTTTTTGTTTTTTACTCTCTTATAACACCTCTAATCTTCTGGCGCTCATATGACCTTATGCAGTTGCGAGTGCCGTAAAACCTCTACTAAAACTAAACTAAAAAGTTAGAAGATACTAGAAGTCATAATCCGTAGAAACATACATGTTGAGTCCTTATTTCTACCAAGCTCTAAGTCTAAGCTTGGGTTTGATTGCACGATAGTCTTGTGGTTAGGCTACCAGTCTCGTAATCGTGAGGTTGCGGTTCTGGGGTTCGAGCCGCAGGCCCGACGTTGTGTCATTTGAAAAAAAGCACTTAACAGTTTCCCTCACTTTACCCAGGACACACCCATAACAAATAGACCATATAATCGCCATAGACAACAAAAGATCTGGTCAGTACTTAGTGTTTTAGCGCCTATAAATGGCAGCTTGCACTGTATGCTTCACAGGAAGTTGAGATTGGTACAGAATGTTATCAGGTCTGCCGGGGTAATAATATAGATTGTAAAGCGCACTGGGAATCTGCGCTACACAAAATAATGTTCACTATATTATCATTATCCTCTTACGTTTGTGAGCTGAACTCATTGATTGCGCGCATTCCGGTCAATAGACCACACCAGCAGACGCATTGTTTTAGGGCACTTACAAAGAGAAGCATAATTCACAATTGGTCGCTTTTAAGCACAAGGTGGCTATCCCGGGAAATGCTGTTTTGAGAAAAATCGACGGTAAAGCTCCTTGTTAAGTTTCTTTAAAAGACAAGGAGAGTTTTCTCTATAACCAAACAAATATACACACCAATGAAACTTCTCCTATAGGAAGAGCAATGTCCACTTTCGATGCAGGTCAAGATTTCTGGAAACCCCCGAAATCTGTGTTAGCTCGCTTGTCCTTAAAAGCGACCGATGAATAGTGTGTATCTTGAATGTCTTTTAAAAATTTAGTTTCCTTTAACTGAAATTAAAAAAAAATAAGCAGGCAACACCATGTAAACCAAAGAACCATGACCAGTGACCGACCCCAGCCGCCATAGACCTAACCCAGAAGTGCTTGATCACACGTTAGTTTGTCGTGTTTTTGTTTTTTTTCAATTTTGGCTTCTTAATTTGAAACTTTAAAAAAGCAGGCAATAACATACTGTGAAACAATACGCAAATTTGTGTTTCGGATTTCCGTATGATGGTTCGAACAAGAAAAAATAAAAATGGTATGGGTTTAACACTATTAGGTTATTTAAGGGACAGGGTTCGAACAGAGAGGAGAAAAGAAAAAGTAGGACCTACTAGAGGCACATTTTAGCCACCACCATCGTCATTTTCTTTACGACGTAAGGCCGGATCTTGTTAGAACAGTTCACGGACACGAGGCATGCAATAGTCTTGTGATTAATGATGATGAATCATTAAGATTTAGTTCACCAATATCAGAAACGCGCCAATCTCGAATTTCGATGTGAAAAAAGCACAAAACATGATTAACATTAACACTGAATCGCTTTCAATTTCAGAGATGGATTGCTGATTTTTCCACGATATTTCAAATTTATCAAATTTATATTCCCCCCCCCCTTTTTTGGGGGGGGGGGGGTGTCTACAGGGGAAGCCTCAAATTCCCCAAAATTTAAACATTGAACGCCCCCCCCCCTACATTATGGGAAGGTGGTGTATTGGGGAAAAAAATCTCTTGACGCAGAGGTACAGCAAGAATCACAGAGCTAATCATAAGTACGGGGCATTATTGACCATTACGTGTATTTAAGTTGTTACTAAGAATGTTTAAAAACAACAAAAGTAAGTAAATAAAGAAATTAAAAAAAACAAATAAAAAGATGCATACATGTATATAGCTATGATGTAAGATCACAGTATACGCTGACTGACTTCAGCCGCCATAAACCCGGAAGTGCTTGTTCACACATTTCCTTGTTGCACTCATGACAGCATTCACGAGTTTTGGACGACGTAGTTTCTGTTGTTGTCAGGCTTGTACTTGTACTATAAATAAACTATTACTACTGATATATGAATCTACGGTGGAAAACTTCGCATGTGAAAGCGTGCCAAGTCGGCGCATTCCATGAAAACATGTTTACTACTGGCAGTATTGTTATTATTACTGCAACATTACTATTATTAAAAACCCAAAGTTATGTCATCACTGAATTATTCTATTAATCATATTATTATTATTATTATTATTATTATTATTATGTTATTACTGTCATGTTATACAGTGGCGTCCAAAAGAAACTTTAAAAAGTAATCACCCAATCATCGGGTATAGCCTTGAACAACCCGTTCATGCAGCATACCAATTTAAAGCTTAATAAATTCTGCATCATCTGACACATTAATAATTCATCTATGTAAGAGATGCCCATGGTACGGTCACTCAAAATTATGTCCTGCGCACTCATATGATTTTATGCAGTTGCGAGCGCCGTAAAACTATTGCCCTAACAAAACAAGATTATCATCATTATTGGTTAATCCCTACATTTTTTTAGAAGACCGATGGATTGACTCATCCCACGACACAAAGCCAAAAGGGAAAATTATAATGTTAGTCAGACCCCCCCCCCCCGGTGGTTTATTTGTTTGTTTGAGCAAAGAGAAGCACATCGACGCAACAAACAGATAGATAGATAGATAGATAGATAGATAGATAGATAGATAGATAGATAGATAGATAGATAGATAGATAGATAGATAAAGAGAAAGACAAACAGAGAGAGAGAGAAAGACAGGCAGACATGACACAAACACACAGAGGGGAGAGAGAGAGAGAGAGAGAGAGAGAGAGAGAGAGAGAGAGAGAGAGAGAGAGAGAGAGAGAGAGAGAGAGGGGGGGGGGGTGAGAGAGAGAGAGAGAGAGAGAGAGAGAGAGAGAGAGAGAGAGAGAGAGAGAGAGAGAGAGAGAGAGAGAGAGAGAGAGAGAGGAGAGAGAGAGAGAGCAATATTCAAAATTAGGGTTAAGACTTTTCATTTATAAACATGTAGGTCACTGTATATCACAATATTAATATACTCTTCCGGCGTCAGTGATGGGGAGCAGAGGTAACGCGCTTCGCTATCGCTCGCAGAAAACACTAGATCGTGGGTGGTTGGCAGGTGCTCTGGTGTGGTTTGCTCCTTCTTTCCTATCACACATCTATCGTCTTTATCAACCCTCTTTGGCGGGTGCTCTGGTGTGGTTTGCTTCTTCTTTCCTATCAAACATCTATCGTCCTTATCTCCCCTTCATTTTTTTATGTTTGTTACTCTCTTGTAACAGCTCTAATCTTCTGGCGCTCATATGACCTTAAGCAGTTGCGAGTGCCGTAAAACCTCTACTAAAACAAACACTAGATCGATTCCCATGTAGCTATAAAAAAAGGAAAGGTATTTCCGTCTGTCTGATAGGATGTTGTGTCCCTCTCAGATGGGTTGAAGCAGCCCACCTCCTTAACGATCTAAATTTTGTTGATGGAGACGTAAAACATCTTGTATGACATTTTGCTATATTTTTTTGTTTTAGTAAGTATTTTATGGCACTTGCAACACAATTAAGGTCATAAAAGAGCCGAAGATTTCAGGTGTTACAAGAGAGTAACAAACACAAAAAAGGAGGGGAGATAAAGACGACAGATGTTTGATTGGAAAGAAGAAGCAAACCACACCAGAGCACCCGCCAACCACCCACTTACTTTATTTTATCATAATAACAATATATAATTTTACATAACAATACAGCTTTTTGTTTTAGTAGAGGTTTTTCGGCGCTCGCAACTGCATAAGGTCATATGAGCGCCAGAAGATTAGAGGTGTTACAAGGGAGTAACAAACATAAAAAAGAAGGAGGGGAGATAAAGACGACATATGTTTGACAGAAAAGAAGAAGCAAACCACACCAGAGCACCCGCCAACCACCCACATACTTTATTTTATCATAATAACAATACATTTTTTTTACATTACAATACTGTTTGTGGCAAAAGTAGGCGAGCGCAAACTATTTCACACTTCTGAGAAATCATGCAATTCGACCGTGGCACGTAATGTATACATTTCGTCATACACAATGCTACATTACTAATGGGCTGAATATAGTCAATTTAAGTTGCTGAACATGGCTAATGAGCATAATATTATTGAATTCACAAGTAAAGGTTAAAGACTAAAAAAAAAAAATAATTAAAAAATGGTGAAAGTCAAACTAAACTAAAAACACACAATGTACCATTTTTTAAAACAAGTCATTGCGTAAATAACCCCCCCCCCCTTAAAAAAAGACATTTCCCCTCATGATATACTACCCAACAGGTCACACGAGTAGGCTACCACTTAAAATAAGCCCTACCAGCAAACCTGCTCAAGAATGTATTTCCTAAAATGTATGAAGTGTTTTTCACATACTCCACAAAAAAACCCACACTAAAACCAAAACAAAACAACAACAACAACAACAACAACAACAACAACAACAACAAGTAAAAAAACCCAACAATCAAACAAAATAAACCCCCAAAAATCACTAACAAACCGAGAGTGGCCACATCTCTCGTGCATTGATCATCTTGGCCTCAGACTTTTACTTTATTTTATTATTATTTTTTTTAAAGGCGGTTTTCATGTCTGTTGAAAGATTATTTTCTAGACATACTACATAGATGAAAAAGCGACTCGGTGTCAATATACTTTTTAAAAAAAAAGATTTCGCAAGAGTTTTAAGGCATTGCAACACAATAAGGTCATATAAGTGCCAAAAAATAGGTGTGTTCTTACAAGAGAGTAACATTCACAAAAACAAAAACAAAAAAACAAAAAAAAAGAAAAAAAGAAAGAAAGAGCAAACCACACCAGAGTACCAACCAACTGCCCACATCAATATATACATGACGTATAAGTAAAACACATAATAAACAATGGGTAGTTTCTAAGACTCTCTCTCTTTCTCTCTCTCTCTCTTTCTCTGAGTGCACGCGCGTGCGTGGCGTGGTGTGTATTCTCTCTCACTCTCTCTCCCCCCCTCTGTACATGACAATAATACTTTTGCTGTATTCAGCCAAATTTCGCGTTGTCAGCCCTACAAAGCTTGTTATTTTTATTATCATATCGTCACACACACACACACACACACACACAGACACACACACTTTCATCCAGTCATCCATCCTCACACACACGGAGACGAACAGCTACAGATGTGCGTGTGTGTGTGTGTGTGTGTGTGTGTGTGTGTGTGTGTGTGTGTGT
>NW_004797772.1:444423-445853 GCF_000002075.1 Aplysia californica | reverse complement strand
CCTCTCTCTCACACGCACACTAATTCACTCACACCTCCCTCACCTCAATCACCCTTCTCTCTCTCTCTCTCTCTCTCTCTCTCTCTCTCATACACACACACTCTCTCTCTCTCTCTTTCTCCCTCTCTATTTCACTCACAAACAACCGTCCCTTATCTCTTCATCTCGCTCCCCCCCTCTCTCTCTCACTCTCCCGACTACTACACTCGACCTGTAGAACTAGATCTTCAATCTTCCACCGATGCACGAGTGCACAAGAAAGTGGGTCATACATACACACCACACAAAACAACAAAAGGGATAGCGCCATTTTTTTTTATTTGCGCGCCTGCCTTTTGTATCATACACCAGAACTAGAACAATTAATTCTTTACTCTGTCCCCGTGGTTTTATGAAAGACAAAATCTGAAATTATGCGAACTGAGCCCAAAAATGTGAAATTATGCGATTCTATTTTTAAAAAACAAAACAAAGTATGATAAAGGAAAATAATCAGAAGTTACGCAAAAAAATGATCAAATTTTGCTAAATTATGCGGGGTGCATAAAACCACGGGGACAGAAGAGTTTAAAAAAGATGCCCCCTTTCCCCTCCCATAAATATATCTTTGAAACAAAGAGACAAAGAGAACTATATTGAAACAATACCATATTTATTTAGTGCAGGGGGTAAAAGGACAGACATGAAGACAGACAATAAGACAAAAGAAACAATAGAGGGAAATAAAAGAAGAATCTACCATTGGCTAATAACGTATGGCATTTGTACAACGCAAATTCCCACTCAAGGGCGAGCTCTATGCGCTTTACAATCTAATTTATTACCCCAGCAGAGCTAATTGCATTCTGAAACAATCTCAACTTCTTGGGAAGCATACCGTGCAAGGTGACATTTTAAAGGCGCTACAACACAAACATACTGACAGGATCATTCGCTGTCTACGGCCGGGTACCCATTCCCACCTGGTGAAGAGAGGCAAATTCGTGTAAAGTGCCTTTCTCAAGGACACAGCATCGGAACTGAGGCTCGAACCCCCGAACCCGCAATCACACGATTACGTTTCAGGTAGCCTAACCACTAGAGTACCGACGAATCCATTTAGCAGCACCCACTTCCTTTATTTCACACCTTTAAGTTTGGTAAGAATTTTTACTGCGCTGGCAACTTTTGACTTTATTTTTTGTTTTATTACTTCAGGATATACGTGGAGACTCTCGACAATCTCAAACGTTGGCGTCTCGGACACTTTTCCATGGGGCAACAACTCTCCCGTTTCCGGTCTCCTTTCTGACCAAGAACTGGAAGCTTCCAACTGTCCCCGGACACTCGTGATGGCCAGCGGGGTAAGAAGCACCAAAAGGCAGAGTCGTCTTGCCGTAGCCCCTGGCCCCAGGACAATCTGGGGCTGCCCGCCGCGACCAGTTGAAAAA
>NW_004797772.1:426992-444121 GCF_000002075.1 Aplysia californica | reverse complement strand
AAGAAGAAGAAGAAGAAGAAGAAGAAGAAGAAGAAGAAGAAGAAGAAGAAGAAAAAGAAGAGCAAGAACAAGAAGAACAAGAAGCGGAACGAGAAAAAACTAGATGCACAAAGAAACAAAAGATGGAGAGAAGGACAAAAACGTCAAGAAGGGCAACAACGTCAACAACACTCTCTGAAGGTATTCCCCAAACGTGTTACTCCAATCATAAATACTTCGGCAGCACTGAATCTGACCCAAATACTGAGACCAAGAACGAGGTACAGACGGAACGAAATGGAGCAGTTTTTGTCTCCAGCAGCTGACGGCGAGGAGTGGACGGGGCAGATGGTAACTGTCAACGGCCATGGGGCACAGGAAGTTTCGTACCAACCTCTTCAGAGGTATGGAGGCTTCGGGTGTGAAGGAGAAACGAATGGATTCAGAAACTCTGAGCGATATGAGCCGGAAATGTTGGACCGTTTCACAGGGACAGAGATGAGTCATGCTGCTGGACAATCTGAGAAGTCGGGTTGTGTCAAGGGATCAGAGGGGCGGCAACTGCCGGACAGTAACAGTAACAAGTGGTTTGACACATTGGACAGTGACAGTAATAGAGGGTTTAATATGCAGAGCAGTAACAGTTACCGGGAGTGTGATAAACCAAACAGTAACAGGGAGTTTGATACACTGAACAGTAACAGGCGGTTTGATATGTCTGACAGTAACAGTAACAGGGAGTTTGATACACCAAACAGTAACAGAGATTTTGAAAATCCAGACAGTAACAGGTGGCTTAAAACATCAAACATTAACACAGAGTTTGTAACCTCAAACAGTAGCACGGCGTCTGAGACATCATCCAGTAACACTGGATTTGAGACAGCGTACAATGACAGGAGGTCTGAGACACTGGACAGTAACAGAGTGTCCAAGATACAAAGTTATCTCAGGAGTAAAAAAATCACTTTCATGTTGCCTTTGCTACCACACTCTCAGTATTTGTCCCTGTCTGAGGCGATAGGCAGCGGCAAAGAGGGTCATCGCCTAGGGGCAGGATTATGTTGGATAGCACTTGTCAGTAAACACGAAAGACCATGGAAGCAGTTCTGGCACAGAGACATACTTGAAACCATATGGCCTCGCAAACGATCCAGTCTCAAGCAGGTTCTTATTCTAAGGAACTGGCACCACAAACTACCTCGGCTCAGGGACATTCACTCTGGGCACCAGACACAACCTCGCCTCAAGCATATTCTCTGCGGGCATCAAACACAACCTCCATTCACAGAAAAGCAAGAAGACTCGGAGCTGCAGTTCACTGACATGCCAGGGGTACCAGCGCTTCAAGAGTCACGCCAGCGTACAACTCAACTAAGAGCTAAAAGACCTCACATCTGCAGCTCATGAACAGTTTAGGGGCTGCGCAAAGTCTCTGCAAAGCCAAAGGTACTGACATATACATCTTGGAGGACGACAACGATCACTGCAAACCTCTCTCGACAGTATCTCAAGAATATCCAGACCAGCCATCAGAACCCTCTAGATTCGGCTGCATCGATGACATGAGAAGCAGTAGTGACGATGGAAACTCCTTATGCTGTGCAATATGTCTGAAAGGTGAAGTAGATTCTGATAAGAGTTGTGAGGCTAATATAGGTGTTGGGGCAATCATCACTTCACCAATAACGAACAGAGGCGGAGGTGATAACCCAGAAGCGTGTCTCTCTGCCTCTGTTTCAAAACAGATGAAATCTTTCAATGCCTTCAACCCTGCAGAATTCAATCTGGACCTGAAGTCAGCCCGCTACTTTGTCATGAAGTCAAATACAGAGGAAAGTATTCATCGCTCTATCAAGTACGGAATCTGGTGCTCGACGATCACAGGGAATCAAACTGTGGACACAGCATTCCGTGAGCAGGAGGGAAAGGGTCCCGTGTACCTCTTCTACTCCGTCACAGGGAGCAAACATTTCTGCGGCATTGCTCAAATGATGTCATATGTTGACTACACAAAGAACGCCACTGTCTGGAATCCCGGCCAAAGGTTCTACGGTATGTTTCAGGTCAAATGGCATTATGTGAAGAACGTACCAAACCATACGCTGAATCACTTGATAATATGTTTGGATAACAATGAACTCAAGCCAGTGACGGCAGCCTATGAAGCACAGGAAGTGTATACCGAGCAAGCCCATGTGATGACGAATATCATTCACAGCTTCCAACACGCCATTTCCATTTTGGATGACTTTGACTACTACGACATGCAGGAGCAGGAGAGAAAGAACCACAGAGGACTTCCTATGCACTACGACAGCTGCAATATCGGAGGTGCTGGGCCGGTCAGCATTTTCCCAGCACCAACGAACAGAGTTGGAAGAGATAACCCAGAAGCGTATCTCTCTGCCTCTGTTTCAAAACAGATGGAATCTTTCAATGCCTTCAACCCTGCTGCATTCCATCTGGACCTGAAGTCAGCCCGCTACTTTGTCATGAAGTCAAATACAGCGGAAAATATTCATCGCTCTATCAAGTACGGAATCTGGTGCTCGACGATCACAGGGAATCAAACTGTGGACACAGCATTCCGTGAACAGGAGGGAAAGGGTCCCCTGTACCTCTTCTACTCCGTCACAGGGAGCAAACATTTCTGCGGCATTGCTCAAATGATGTCATACATTGACTACACAAAGAACGCCACTGTCTGGACTCCGGGCCGCAGGTTCTACGGTATGTTTCAGGTCAAATGGCATTATGTGAAGAACGTACCAAACCATATGCTGAATCACCTGATAATATGTTTGGATAGCAATGAACTCAAACCAGTGATGGCAGCTTATGATGCACAGGAAGTGCATACCGAGCCTGGCCAAGAGATGATGTGTATCATTCACAGCTTCCAATACGCCGATTCCATTTTGGACCATTTTGACTATTACGACATGCAAGAGGAGAGAGAGAAACACATAGGGCTCCCTTTGAATTCATACTACTGCAATACTGGTGAAGATCTGAGGAGAATAGACAACTCCTGGAGACATAATCAGAATGCTAATACAGGTCAAATGTACTACAGAGGCAACCAAATCCAAGAAGGGCCTGCATTTGTGCCCGTACCTCAACCACTCGCACCATACTGTCCTCCTCGCAATCCAATTTATGTGCTAGAACCTGGTTGCTTGTTTACTCCTTACTGGTAATGAAAATGCCTCAAGACCGTAAAAGATTAAGTTTGGCATTGATATTTGATTGTGTTTTGAATTTTACCGAGTAGCTTACCAACCATAATGAATTCAGTGCCTGTATCCTCTAATCTTAAAAAAAAAAAAAAAAAAAAAAAAAAAAAAAAAAAAAAAGGAAATGTCACTACAGGAGTCTACATATCTCCAAGATCTCTAAGTTTTCCACAGGTTTTGTGGATTCTGTTGTGACACCATACAGCAATGGAAAAGTTGATGCTCATGGCTTCACAAGCAGCCAAGAAGCACACTGCATATTTTCGTAACAGACAGAACTATATCAAAGCAAAACTGCAGACCTATTTAGGAGTGATGCAGTGCATCCTGAAAAAATGTTACGCAAAACCACCACAGACTGTTGACATGCCTGTAACGAGAAGCGGTACATTGATGATGATGACACACTAGATTATCTCCAGAACAGATGGACAGAGCAGGTGTGAAAATTCACCCCCACCCCCAACTCCCCCAAACCCCATTCTCATGCAGATGATGAGAAATTGGTATACAGTCAGCGCCAGGGCGGAGAGAGAGGAGACAGCTACAAAGTTCCCCCCCCCCCTCCAGCCCATCAGGACCCAAATCCACAACCCCTTGGTAGCAAATCAGATAAAATATTTTTGAAGACTGCATCTAATCGATAACACAGCTGTGAGGATGAACAACATTCCACAGCATTCCCACTACAAACAACCATATCTGCCTTCTGGAAATGTCAGCATAATTACCAGTATTCTTCTAGGACGATGAAACATTATTCTTGTAGCTACAATCACTACAAAAACTTGACAGCTTTTTACAAGCGTCTGCATCATATAATCCACATGTTGCTATTATTGCTGTTAATGCCATTTCACCAGACAGGCCATACTGGACCAACCTTATCAAGTTATGTGACTTCACTTTTATGTCACTTTACATTTTAAAGAATCTGTTAATAAGAACCATTTTGCTAAAGATATATATTATCATATTATGGCTGATACAGTTGTACTTGTGCCATCCTGCTCACACTGCTCCATGTGTGCCATTTTACTTACAGTAAGTTCTACCTGCTACATTTTGTATTACCGCTGTACTTGCACCATTTTTCTTACAGTCTTCCTTGTGCCAGTTTGCTTGAAGTCCTACTTGTGCCATTTTACATAGTCTTACATGTTCCACTTTACTTACAATTCTTCTTGTGCCATTCATCTTACATTCTTACTTCTGCCATTTGCCTTTTGTTATATTTGCATCATTTTGCTTACAATCTTACTTGTGCCATTTTGCTTACAATCATATTTATGCCCCCCTTCCTTTGGTCTTACATGTTCCATTTTGCTTACAATCTTACTTGTGCTATCTATCTTACAATCTTATCGATTGCACCGATCTTTTGTCCTATTTGCGTAATTTTACTTACAATCTTTTCATTTTGGTTATTTGCTAAAATGTTTTCTAGAGACATTTTGCTCAGTACATTGGCCAGAGCAGCCAGTGAATTCAGTCCAGGCGGAAAATGTCAAGCAATGTCAAATGACAACAGCTAACTGGAGTGAATCTTAGAGTACATTGGTGTGTATCTTAAGCTCAAAATCATGGTGCTGTATTGCGACAACCAGCAACGGTGTATTTGACTGAGTTTGTAAATGAAGATGAATTGTCGTCATCATGTCATTGTGAATGCGATGTTGCAAATGTGCCTTTGTGAATGTACTGCTGTGAAAAGCATCAATCTGCACCTTTTTCAGAAAAACATTTCCACGCTCCCATGGACACAACTTAGATCATTTTGGAGGTGGGTTTCCTACCTTGCCTGTCAGGGCCAACCCACGCTGAGGGGGATTCAACACTTTAGCAGAAACACCAATACACTCGATAAAAATTTCTCTCCAAGCGGTAATTGAACTTAGGTCTCCTGCGTGCGACAGCAAAGTGTCGAACCGCTACACCACAGACACCCATAAATCTGTATCAGCTAGGTTATTTGACTCCTGAGAGAATAACTTAGAAGAAGTGGAGCCTTTCAACCTTTTCCCCCTACCTACCTGTTCTGTCAAAGAAGTCGGAAAATAAGCTGATATGGAAATCCCACCCCATTTACATTTTTAAAGTCCTGTGATGATGCATGTTTCTATTTTTAGAGAGTTGTGTGCTAGAAAAAGTAAAAATGTGAGGCAGCGTGGTGAAATCAGGCGCTTATCAAAATAACGAAATCTGAGAAACAGGCATTTTCCTGCCAGTTAAGAAATTTTTATCGAATTTGTATTTTTTGGCTTAATCTCTTTTATGTCTATATAAACCCATATTTCGATGTGAATTTTGCTGAAAAACATTGATTAAAGGCACAAAATATGTCATTTTTCAGTTTTCAAAGGCTCTTTAGCTATTGGAGTTACCAAACTTTGGCGGCCATTTTCTCAATAATTTTACCACCGAAATCAGGCGACCTGACTTTCTTCAACCGCAGATATCTTGAGTTCTATCCAAGATAGATGGATATTTTTTTCATCAAAATCAAGACAAATGACAGAACAAGCTTTAAGATGATACCAATAACTCCAAATGCCCAAAAATTGACGAGCCCACGTCACAACATAAATCTTAAAATGTTAAAATCTGAGATTGTATTTTGTTTTGATTTACTGCTATTTTTGGATTAACAGCTCAGTTCAAGAAGACTCTACTGATTAAAATCCCTCTTTTGACATGATCCATCTGTCTAAGTTCTCTTAGTAAACAGTCATTATTTTCTTTAAAAAATCACTTTCCAGCAGTGGTATCTCATAGCTTACTTCTTCTATGAATAATAAAGTGAACCAAAATAAGACATACCGCAGTTTTCTTTTTCTTGGCTCTGCAGTCCTCCTGTCGACTGCGAAGGGGCGCTTTTGATTTCGAATGGGACGAATTTTTGCTGGTGTTCACCGAGGCATAAGGTTCTGTAATAGATCAAAAAGATATCCGTTCTCACAGAAATCTAACATGGTGTCATGGTGGGTGCTTGGAGGGTGCAACTGGTAGGTTCTACCCTTTTAAGTCTGTCTTTCATGCTTACTAGAATTGATGAAATATATAACACCACAAGTATAAAAAAGATACAAAGCATTATAAACGACCCATCACACCCCTTTTCCACGCAAATTGTAAGATCACGCAGGGGCAGATATGTACCTCTAAAAAGAAAGGAAGAAAGACATAAAAGAAGTGTTTTACCATCTAACATAAGGCTATTGTAAGAATAAGCATCAATGTGTATGTATCTATATAACTCTAAATGTCTTGTAATTAAATTTCTGCATTTGGTTGAATGATGCATCTGATGTGATATGTACTTTTTGTCAGCTTTACTTCTCTTTTCACATTGACTATTAACGAGAGTAATATATAGTTTAAATTTTTATGTATACCTGCATGTGTTTTTACGGTCCTGTACAGCCAAGAAAAATTTCACTCTGGGATAATAATGTATTATCTAATCTTATCTTTTTCCCCCGCACTAAATGACATTATAGTGTCAATGTGCTTTTCTTTACTCAAACAGTGTCATGCATTTTACTCTTAGAATTCATAGGCCTATTCCCTGCTTTTTTGCAGCAAATTTAGTTTAAAACATATGTAAACTTAAGCATAAAAAAAAGATGGGTTTCAATCGGCAAGCATGTATTTCACCGACCAAATTTAAAGAAAAGAATGACAGTTTAGAATATAAAGATACAGTTGTAGTACAGGTCAGCAGATATTTCTGAGTAATGAGGAAAACAATAATGCAGAATCTAGCTATTCGACTCGGTTACCCTTTCTTCTAATATCGTTTCTGAGTTAGAGTTAGCAGCAGGTCAGTTCTTATCATTTATGCTATTTATTTTTCTATTAATTCAAGATTATTTCATTGTCTGAGTAAAGAGAAGCACATCGACATAATAGTGTTAATTTAATGCTGGGAAAAAAACATAAGACGGTTGGACAGAAGCAACTGAGGGACAGAAAAGAATTTCTACCGGCAGTAGGCCTACCTTCCAACCATCCACTGTTAAAAAGAGAATGACCATATCTTACAAGGCAGCATAATAGTTGTTTTTTTAATTTTGTTTTAGTAAGCGTCTTAAGGCACTTGCCACACAACTAGGTCATGTAAATGGCGAAGATCAGAGGTTTGGGGGGAGGGGGTTTCCTAAGAGTTTTACGGCACTTGCAACACAATAAGGTCATATAAGTGCCGAAGATTAGAGGTGTTACAAGGGAGTAACAAACACAAAAAAGAAGGAGGGGAGATAAGGACGATAGATGTTTCTTAGTAATGAAGAAGAAGCAAACCACACCAGAGCACCCACCAACCACCGACTTACTAAGAGGCTTTACAATAGAGAAACACACACCTAAAAAAAAAGAGGGAAGAAAGATAAGGACGACAGATGTTTGATAGGAAAGAAGGAGCAAACCACACCAGAGCACCCGCCAACCAACCACAAGCATATTGGGACAACAGTGATACTGAGTAACGCTGCAGAAAGAGCAAAAATGAACAAGGGAGAGCATCTACCACCTATCCATTTTATTACATTGTGAATTATCATCTGAAAAGGAATTGGTTTTTTTAAAACACACTTTGTATCAGTTTGAAACTCCTTTTGACATATTTCTGTTTTTTTTGTCTTAGATCGTTATTCACAATAAAGATATGTTCCAGTCTGCCCATCTTCTTTTTCTTATTCATTATTCCCGTAGATGCTCAATATTACGATCTTGGATATGTAGTCTGTATACGACAATAAATTTGTTCCAATAACAATTCTTTTGTTGGAATATGCTGCCTTAATATATGTTACATATTATTACATTAGAACGTGTCAAATATATGCCGATGGGATATATGCTTAAAAGGATTTGTTTGGAAAATCAGACCGTATTCTAGACTGTATTCGCTAATGCAATGTATTACTAAATTTGTTTTGTTGTGAATGAATGTATTAAACATGTATACAGTCCAGATTATGTAAGATGGAAACCCATTGTTGAACAAGGCTCAAGTAAGCCGGTCTCAAATTTGTCTGGCTCTATCTATCAGACTGGCTGCAACCATATGTACCTGCTTCTCAAATTGATGTAGACTAATGAAGAGTGCATAAATGTGTTTGCATATTGGTGCAATGTTGCAGGTTGACCTTTTGTGTTGCAGAAGTTGCTGAAAGTATATTCTCAATTTTTTTTTTACTAATGGGAGTATTAATTTTTATTTTACCTCATTTTATGTGTGCCTTACTGAACTTTGTCAACAGGAAAGATACACACACACATTATAAGGCATGAAATAAATTCTGATGGGATATTTACTTAAAAGGATTTGTTTGGAAAATCAGACTGTACTCTAGACTGTATTCGCAAATGCATTGTATTACTTAAATGTTTTGTTGTGAATGAATGTATTATAAATGTATGTAAGATGGAAACCCAATGTTAAACAAGGCTCAAGTAAGCCGGTCTCAAATTTGTCTAGCTGTATCTATCAGACTGGCTGCAACCATATGTACCTCCTTCTCAAATTGATGTAGACTAATGAAGAGTGCATAAATGTGTTTGCATATTGGTGCAATGTTGCAGGTTGACCTTTTGTGTTGCAGAAGTTGCTGAAAGTATATTCTCAATTATTTTAAAAACTAATGGGTGTATTCATTTTTATCTTACCTCATTTTATGTGTGCCTTACTGAACTTTGTCAACAGGAAAGATACACACACACATTATAAGGCATGAAATAAATTCTGATGGGATATTTACTTAAAAGGATTTGTTTGGAAAATCAAACTGTATTCTAGACTGTATTCACTAATGCATTGTATTACTTAAATGTTTTGTTGTGAATGAATGTAATGTATTATACATGTACGCAAGATGGAAACCCAATGTTGAACAAGGCTCAAGTAAGCCGGTCACAAATTTGTCTGACTCTATCATCAGACTGGCTGCAACCATATATACCTCCTTTTCAAATTGATGTAGACTAATGAAGAGTGCATAAATGTGTTTGCATATTAGTGCAATGGTGCAGGTTGACCTTTTGTGTAGCAGAAGTTGCTGAAAGTGTATTTTCAATTAAAAAAAACAACTAATGGGTGTATTCATTTTCATCTTACCTCATTTTATGCGTGCCTTACTAAACTTTATCAACGAGAAATATACACACACATGTTTTTATAGGAGGGAGGGAGGGGGGGAGGGAGGGAGGGAGAGAGGGAGAGAGAGAGAGAGAGAGAGAGAGAGAGAGAGAGAGAGAGAGAGAGAGAGAGAGAGAAAGAGAGAGAGAGAGAAAGAGAGAGAGAGAGAGAGAGAGAGAGAGAGAGAGAGAGAGAGAGAGAGAGAGAGAGAGAGAGAGAGAGAGAGAAAGAATCACAATGTTTATGACGTATCAGTAATAACATGCAACTGTGCTGACAACACAAAAATGAGAACACATTTAATTTCAATTTCATCATATTTTCTCAGGATTTTTCTTGCATTAAAGTATTTTCAATCCTCTCAACGCAGGAAAATAAAAAAATCTGTTTGAGAAATACTCAGTGCTTTGAAAGTTTGTTTGAGTTGAAAAGGAGCACATCAACACAAGATTGTTCATTGTTTCAGGAAGCAACATCCCTGCACTCCCGACATGTCCATTGATGCTCCGTTGCTCAACCCAACAAGAGTCATGTAATGCAGAGAAATACGAATATAGACAAACAAGAACAGCACAGGGCTAGTAAAACATGAATATTATTTTGGAAAGTTTGAACTGGCACCATTTGAATATTTATAGAGGCATATAGTCAAGCTGGTGATACAGCTCATCCCTGTGACAAGGAAAATGCTGAGCTGATCAGTCGGCTCATCACAGTGAGTGACACCTCTTGCCAACGAATCACATAAAAAGGTGAAATACTGTAGTCTCATTAGGCTCTCGGACTCGCAACCGTAAGGTCGTGGGTTTGAATCCCGTCAGGGGCCGGACGTTGTGTCCTTGGGAAAGGCACTTTACACGAATTTTCCTCACTTCACCCAGGTGGGAATGGGTACTCGGCTATAGACAGCGAAAGATCTTGTTAGTTTGTCAGTGTTTGAGCGCTTAATCAGCTGCTTGAACTGTGTGCTTCCTGGGAAGCTGAGAATGTTTCGGAGTGTTCCATGGTCTGCTGGGGTAATAATATAGTGTAAAGCGCATAGAGCCTGCAGTTGAGCGGGGATATGCGCTATACAAATGCTATTTATTTATTATTATTATTATTAATATAAAGCATTTGTGTGTGTGCCTGGAGAAAGGGCCAAGTTGTCGGCGAAGCTATTTTTCAGCAAAGGAGTAAAAAGGCCAAAAAGTAGTACCTGGTCAAATATTTAGTTCCATCAGAAAACACACATTAAATCATTTATCAATAACATATTAAAAGGATATTATAATATGTTAAGACTAAATTTTTTTTATCATTTATTTTTGCAACATGTTCTTCACTAAAGGTTAAAAATTAGGTTTTCCTCCTGTTTTTACACTCTGTTACAAAATGTGGCACATCTTTAAAACTACTCAAAACATTTGAAAAATGTTGAAATCAGAGCGTTCAGCATTGAATTTGCGATAAAAATATGTCCCTATCTAATATCCAAAATTTCCGACAACTGGAACCTTTCTCTAGGCAAACACAAAATTCTTTGAAGGTTGTTTATTGCTCTGTCTCCTGCACTCTATAAGAGATTTATGTTTGAGCATTAACTAACAATACACGCAGCGGCAGATATGTACCTCTAAAAACAAAGAAAGAAAGATATAAGAGAAGTTTTTTACCATCTAGCATAAGGTTATTGTCAGAATAAGCATAGACGTGTATTGCTCCTTAGAGTATGTATCTATATAACTCTAAAGGTCTTGTACTCAAATTCCAGCATGTGGTTGAATGATGCATCTGACCTGATATTTACATTTTGTCAGCTTTACTTCTCTTTTCATATTGAATTCTATAATTACAATTTTTTACGTATACCTGCATATGTTTTTACAGTCCTGTACAGCCATGAAAAATGTCCCTCTGATATAATAAAGTATTATATTACCTTATCTTTACTTCTAAGAATGAAGTTTCTCACCTTCAAAATCATCATCATCATCTTCCTCAATGTCGGAGAGAACAAATGAGCTTTTCTTTCCACTCACAGCTGAGTGTGTCTGAAACAGAACATTTTTAATAAAATAAGCAATCACTGTAAGCATTTGAAGGAAGCCAATTTTTTAAAACTTGGGACTCAAACCCACAACCTTGAGGTTGCTAGTCCAGTATCATAACTACAAGGCTACAGAACAGAAGTTGCAATAATAACCCCCAAAAAATCAACTTAAAAGGTCCTGGATTGCCATCCTGTGGGTATTGTTCATATTATACACAGGGTTTTAAAAATTTTTCATGAGTAAATAGATTTTGTGACCTCACTAAGGTTGTTTACACTGGGAAAATCTGATACGGAAGGAGAAAGAAATACAAATGTAACTCCATATTCAAGTACCTATTATAACTAACACGCACTATATCTCTATTCACCACACTGTGTCATACAATTAAGAACCCCCCTCCCCGTTAAAAATGCAGTAGTGAGGGTTAAACAGTAAATAAGGACGTGTTCTTTTGCATTAAGACTGTGTAGGTAGATCATTCTAGTGAAACCACTAGGACAACATCTGAATTTCAAGAGGAAAAGCAATAATTACATCGAAAAACTGGAACAATATATCATGTCAAAAGGTGGGCTCCCCACTGAACGGGTACAAGTATACACTCTTCAATAGACCAGGCACTCATTCCTCATTCAACAGACTGGCACAAAAGATGGTTGTGAGGCATGCTGACAAATGAGTTACCTCTCAAATTTTAACTCAATAGAAATAGATACATGAGGCACTGTTGTGAAATCAGGCGCTTGCCAAAATAATTAAATCAAAGAAGCCGGCATTTTTCTGGCCGAAAGGCAAATTTTAAAAATTTTTTTTTTTGGGGCTCATCACCTTTCATGCCCATTTAAAAACATATTTTGTGTGAATTTTTCTGAAAATCATTAATCAAAAGCATAAAAAATGTAAATTTGCAGTTTCCAAGGACACTTAAGCTTTGGATGTCACTAAACCAGGCAACTCCCACCTCCTTCAATCGTAAAAATCTCCACTTATATTCAAGGTAGATAGGTATTTTATTCACCAAAAGCAAGACAAATGAACAAGCTTTAATAAGAAGATACAAATGACTCAACATGTCCAAAAATTGATTAGTGCCCGATTCCACCATGTCATGACACATATGTCAGACTTAAAGCTGGATTTTGTACAATTTACAAGTAAGAAATAAAAGATATATGAAACTTGAAAAAAAAAATGGCATCTGCTGAAAAACTACAATTTTGACCCCTGTGTTGATTTTCAGCAGATATCTCTCTTCCTGGATTACGGCAAGTAATTCATTTTATTAGCATTACTTGGAATTACTTGGATCCAGAGCTAGAATCATAGCAGGCGGCACATGTCCATAGCTGCTCATCTCTCCCTTCCAGCGTCCACCCCAGGGTCTTCCTGCTAATAGTCTCCATGTGGAGCTGGTTTGAGACACGCCTGACCCCTCCTCGGAGCAAACTTTTCTTTCCTGTACTCCGCACACACTTTTCTTTTATTGTGCTGAGTGTGTGGGAGTCTGTCTCCTCTTATCAGCATGTTTCACAGGTGACGGATAATGTTGGCCTAACACACTGTGTTCATGAGACAGCAGAATATTTATATCCCCTGGCCATCTTGGAGTCGAATAATTTTGACATCACGCACATAAAGGGTGAGGAAATTTGAAAAAATGTCTCGAAGAAAAAGAGACAATTCCATAATTCCGTAAGTTCTGAGTAAAGTGCTACATAATATCGAACCCCTATGCTCAGCACTGACTAATAATAAAGCAATAACTAACAACTTACCTGCTTCAAAGAGAGTGTTGTTTTGTCACAGCTCCCTGTCACTGCTTCACCTTTCAGGGATGTGTGGGGAGACACATGGATGTTCACATCTAAATGAAAAACAGAAGTAAAAAATGATATACCACACATATTTTGTTTTGTTTTAGTAAACGTTTTACGACAGTTGCAACATAATTAGGTCATATAAGTGCCTGAGATTAGTGCTGTTACAAGAGAGTAACAAACACAAAAAAGGAGGAGAGATAAGGATGACAGAAGTATGATGGGAAAGAAGGAGAGCACCCACAAACCACCCACTATGACATAGATGCAATGTACAAACAGACAAAAGGTGCTCATTAATGTGTAGCTCTGAAGTTGGCAAAGAAAATCCAACACTGAAAGTTTCAAACAGAGAGAAAGTTTTTTGATTTAAAAGCTAAAATAAGATATTACCATTTTGACCATTCTGGTTTTGTGACCAGCCATCCTGTCGCTGACAGATTAGTCAGGACCATGGCTGTCAACTATGCCGTCTGAAAATAAAGTTTATCTCTAAAATCTGAATAAATTTTGTTGTAACTTTCCTGTGCCTCGCAAGTTCAAAAAGAATGTATACTTTCTGATTCCCTTTAGCAAATGTTTTTTAATTTTTAATTTAGTAGAGGTTCTACGGCACTCGCAACTGCATAAGGTCATATGAGCGCCAAGGCGTGGATGTCAACAGAGAAGTCTTTACAGGGAATCAGGCTTACTCTGCTCACCTCTCTAGCTTTACCAGCACAAAGTCTGTTTCGACTTTCAAGGCACCCCAGAAATAGCGGGTCACAAGTGTGTGACAAACATACAAAAGAAGTAGAGGAAAATGACAATAGTAAGGATTAGGAAAGAAAAAGCAGCAGTTCCCTGTTGTAGATCAGACACAGTTATGAGCGTGACATTGATGATCAACCCATTTACAATTCTACGGTGCATGAACGAGAAATGTCCCCACTTTGGGAATGTCCTAAAGACACTGCAGTCAGTGGCACCTCCCCGGGGGGTAGCAAATGTTTGGAAATGTTGATCAGACACAGAAAGTCAAATAGTTTTGTTTTATATTTTAGTAAGTGTTTTACAGCACTTGCAATACAATTTGATCACATTGCGCCGAAGATTAGAGGTTTTACAAGAGAGTAACAAACACAACAAAGAAGGAGAGATAAGGATGACAGATGTTTGACAGGAATGAAGAAGCAAACCACACCGAAGCACCTGCCAACCACCCACATAGTTTTAACTTTAAAAACAAATATTCCTGTAATAGGTTCCAAAATGAATCTTGCTAGAAGACAAGCACACTCATCACTGGCGGTCACTTAGGAATTTAACCCTATCCGTATGCCCTGGGGTTATTTTGTACCCCCGCGGTTGTATTCTTCACATTTTAGAATATTTCTAGTTTGAAGTCTCTTTGAAACTTTCAGTATTTCTCAAAAAATCATTTTGACAGACTGTTATACAAAGCATACGGATCAGATTTACAAGTAAATTTCCTCTTTGGAAAGTGGGTGGTCGCACAGAGTTCCCCACGACGTATGGATACGATAGTAAAACACGATGTACGGATAGGGTTAAATAAACAACATAGTTGAGTAAGCTCAGTGAGAAAGATTTAATAGGTTCTAACCTAAATCGACGTAACAATAAACTGGACCCAACATGAAAGACATTTGAGGCCTGGGACAACTTACCACTATCAGAGGAGAAATCTAGAACTGCTGCTCGCATCCTTCTTCGAAGAGGCATCAACATACTTTCTTCATCTGCCTCATCATCTGAAAATTCAATGAAGGTTTTTGAGGTATTTTTTGGTGAGTGTTTTGCCATGCGGCGCTCGCAACTACATAAGGTTATGAGCACACAGGACACATAAACATTTTTAGTTTTTGTAGAAGTTAATTTTGAATTTTGCCCGGGTGGCGGCCAAAACCTACTCTTATCGAATTGGACCACCAAGGGATCTTCAACGTGCCCAACTTGCAAAAGGGACCTTCGAGATTTTCCACCCTTAACTGAGAATGCTAGGTGTTAGATCTTACCTATCATAAGACCAGGGGTGTGGCTGAAAGGCTGCAATAACAGGGAGCCAAGGAGTAGCAGTAGAAATGCTGCGGAAAGAGTCAGGAGCCAAGAGGAGGGGGCAAAGGAGGTGAGGGGTGGGGGCAGAAAGCGGAGACGAAAGCAGACGACAGAACATTGTTAGAGAGCAGGAAAGGGAGTCGAAAGGAGACAATTTTAGAGAAGAAAATGTTCCGTCGCTATCCGGAATTGAACACAGGACCTATTAATTTCAATAAAAAGGAAAACGAGGTAAGGATTTTTAGAAATTTGAGAACATAGTGCAAGAATAGTTAGAAGCCGCGCTGTTTACACCCTGTCTGTCAAGCCAAACCAACCTGTGTACGATAGAACTACTATATCGCAGCACAAAGGCAGAGACTCTTGCAAAAATATAAACCCCATGTGGGATTCTAATTCCTTCCCTTCAAGCGCAAAGTGAAAAGCCTTATCATTTCACCACAGATGTCAGTAGAGGGTATTGTGCAGGAAAAAATTTCTTATTCACCCCCTTCCAAACAATGCAGAGCACTAAACAGTCTACGATTTTACACTTGAATACACGGTACACTGTATTTAATAAGAACTATTTTAACATGAAATTCCCGTTACCATGAATGGATTTAAAATCCTCAGGTTTTTCCCCCCTTGTCTTTGTTTTATGCATTGCAACTTCTCTAAAGGAAAAATTGGTTTAACATGAAGAAAATCCTCTGGACCAACAAAGTTAATGTTATCAAGGCGTTAATGTATCCATCAGTATATCAAGTAAATGAGAGGTCAACACTTCGCTCCCTTTATCCTCCCTGAGTTGGGTACAGCAGCCAGAACCAGCAAGTAGACTACAGTTGGTAAACAAATTTAAGAAAATTTTACAAATAAGAAAAAAGCCTTCTCATAGACCACATTGTGATTTTCATCCATCAGTGCCTTGCAGTTTACATTTTGCTAGTGATGTCTTGCAATTAGACTGGAAAATACAGGCAGTAGAGAGAGAGAGAGAAAGCGAGAGAGAGACAGACAGACAGAGAGAAAGAGAGGGAGAGAGAGAGAGAGAGAGAGAGAGAGAGAGAGAGAGAGAAAGAGAGAGAGACACGGAGAGGGAGAGAGAGAGAGAGAGAGAGAGAGAGAGAGAGAGAGAGAGAGAGAGAGAGAGAGAGGGGGGGGTGGGCAGGGAAAAGGGAAAGAGAAACAAAATGACACATGTGTTTTGGTGAGAGAGGAAATAATATAAAGTCACTCTCCACCCCCGCAGGTTGTATTCTTCACATGTAGACTCCGCCTGCCAAGGCTGATGTGGGCCTTGTGGCATACAATCACCAGGGGAAGAAAGACGGAGCTGATCGAGGAAAAGACTTTCCCACGCGAGATCCGAACCCACGCTCAGCTGGGTGGAGGATGAGGATGCTAACCCTTACACCACTGGCGCCTACGAGAGACAGTAATAAAAGATAAGGACACAACTGAAACACGGTCATATGATGGTCTTTGAATGAGCGGGGGATTGGGGGTGAGGGGGAGGGGGAGACGTCCTCAGAGAATAATAAACACGACCTTCGGAATACGGTCAAATAAAACAAAGGAAACAAACAAAGGAATGAAGAAGCAAACAGATACAAGTCCATTCGTCTCCCAGCCAATTCCACAGTGAAGTGGTAACCACTTTTCCCGACTGACAACGCTATAGCAATGTGGGAAAAGATCTATTGACGACAGCGACAGACGGACACAAGGACAGGTTCAGCTGCAAAAACATCTGATCTGCACCTTCGGAACCCATTCCCTCTATCTCACTCTTGCCCCCTTATCTCAGTCCTCCCCACTGTATTACTCCTTCCTCTCTATCACTCCTTCCTCTCTATCACTCCTTCCTCTCTCTCTC
>NW_004797772.1:422977-425477 GCF_000002075.1 Aplysia californica | reverse complement strand
CCCCTTATCTCAGTCCTCCCCACTGTATTACTCCTTCCTCTCTATCACTCCTTCCTCTCTATCACTCCTTCCTCTCTCTCTCTCTTTCACTCCTTCCTTTCTCTCTCTCTCAAGCCTTACTTTCTATCATTCATTTTTCTCGATCACTTTTTCCTCTTTATCACTTCTTCTTCTCTATCTCTTCTTCTCTCTATCTCTTCTTCCTCTCTATTATTCCTTACTCCCAGCTCTCTATCACTCCTTTTTCTCTACCCCACCTTCCTCTCTGCCACTCATTCTCTATCACTCCTTATTCCTTCCTGTCTATCTCTCCTTCCTCTCTATGTCTCCTTACTCCTTCATCTCTACCTTTGCTTTCTCTCTATCTCTCCTTCCTCTCTATTACTCCTCCCTCTCTATCCCTCCTTCCTCTCAACCACCGTAAAAAGAGTTACATGAGTTACATTCCAGATAGCTCCCTCTAGCCCTGAGGTCGGGCTCTGTGGAAGCCTTAGGGCCGTGGAATTCCTGCATTGCCTAACGCCTGAATGCTGGAGGCGGGCAGTGGGTGTCACCCGAAGGGCCCCACTGTGGGCCGCTGACAAAGGGAAGGGGCCCCGGGGCCCTCCCTCCCGCCCCTCCCTGGCGATTGTCGTCCGGGCCCAGGTAATCCTCCGCGGAGATACGACAGGACTGAGAGAGAATTAAAGTCCTGGTTGGTTGGTGGTGGTGGTAGTGGAGGTTTGTTCGTTCTTTCGTTCGCTCTCAGAGAGTAGAGGGGGAGGAGAAGGTAAAAAAGAAAGGAAGGAAAAGAGGATGGGGTAAGTTGTTTGGGGCGCGGGGTAGGGGGCGGGTGCGGAAAGGGGTGGGGGGGTGGGGTGGATTTGGACAAAAGGTCGAAGAGGTGTGGAAAGAATGAGTTGGGTTTAAAGATTTACGGTAAAACAATTACGTTTGATGTTTCTGTTGATGTTGTTGTGTTTGTTGTTGTTGTCGTTGTCGTTGTTGTTATTGTTGCTGTTGTTGTTGCTGTTTTTGTTGTGTCTGTTTTGTTGTTGTTGTTGTTTTTGTTGTGTGTGTTTTAATTTTTATTGTTTTTTGTTGCTGTTTTGATGCTTTTGTTGATTTTTAAGATGCCAAAATGTCATCAATCATTTGAAAGTGCACAACAATCCTCGACCTAACCGTTATCAAAGAATGTTCCCGAAATATTTTTGGTGCTTCTGCTGCTTCTGTGCTGTTGTTGGCTTTGCTTTGTTTATGAGCGTTTAATGTTTATCGTTTAAAAAAGACAAAAAAGCAATTGATCAATGAAAGGCATCCAGATGTTAACAGCAGCGCAGTTAGTTATTAAAGCAAATATTATCACAAGTTTGTATTTTATTTTTTTCTCAATGTCTTTTTTGCCTAATTTCGCTTTCTTTTTGTTAGTAATTTATAAAACGACTCATTTATCGATTTCAAATGTCTTAAAACCGCCATCGACATATTATTAATTATGGCGAGGGCTGTTTTGAACCAGGAAATGAGGGTAAACCAATGCTGGATGGAACTCACCTTTTCAACAGCGAGATACTTGATTAGATAGATTTCCCCTATTTGGAATCGAACTCGTGTCTTCTGCGTGCAACGATGAAAAGCCAAATTCTTACAGGGCCGACCCCGGCGAGTGAGTGAGTGAGTGAGTGAGTGAGTGAGTGAGTGAGTGAGTGAGTGAGTGAGTGAGTGAGTGAGTGAGTGAGTGAGTGAGTTAACGAGTCAGTGAGTCAGAAAGTCAGTGAGTTGGCGAGTGTCCGAGTGACTGTTTTCAGTAAATGAAAACATTTATAAGTTTGTTTGTTTTTAAGTGAGTAAGCGATATTTTGAGAGAAGGAGTCAGAATGGTAAATGATTGGCTGAAAAAGTAAGACATTAAGTGGGTAGGAAACTGAGGGAATCGTCAAAAAGGGGCGGGTCTGCGATCAGTGATCATGTTTCTCCATTCATTCCTTTGCTCAGATGCTCTCAAAGATGTTACGTTATCCTGATGTTTCCTCGACACCCATCTGTTTAAAATCTCCAAGTAGGTTGCTCTGGGTCCACCCCTGCCTCATTTGCCTTCCATGTTGCTAGCGAGAGCTAGATGTTCAAGGCCTTTATACCAGTTCAAGTGTCCCAGAAACAGCATTAATTTGTCTGTCCGAGATTGTAAGCGGCCTTCGGGGGCTTTTTCAAGTTCTACCTCATTTGATTTCTTGAGGGAATAATTGAGAGTAATAATCAATTAATGACAAGGTGAATGCAATATAAATTAATGTTGAATATTCTACAAGGAACACAGTAAGTTGCTAGTACTCCGAAAAGAAGAAAACGAAAAAAAAAAAAAACCAGAACAGGCGAATTGATATATATAATATGCGCAAGGGATAAAAATATGTGCCTAAAAACTAAAATTAATGTTCTCAGAAAAAAGGGGGAAAATATGTGTTTGTGTGTGTTTATGTGTGTGTGTGTGTGTGTGTGTGTGTGTGTGTGTGTGTGT
>NW_004797772.1:417088-422877 GCF_000002075.1 Aplysia californica | reverse complement strand
AGAGAGAGAGAGAGAGAGGGAGAGAGAGAAAGAGAGAGCAAGAGACAGAGACAGTGAAATAAACAAAGGTTTCTGTCAAACCTCACACAAATTGCCTCACCTTCACTTGGGACTAACTTGATCGGTGTCAGCTGCAGGTGAGCAGAGCTCGCTGACACACTTGTGTGACGCAGTGGTGTGCTGGAACCCACTCCATGGACTCGCCTGACCTCCGCAGCACACACCTCTTCCATTTCTCTGCTTTCAATTCCTGATTTTGAGCCAAAAGTCCTGCTGTTGTCAGCATTTTTAAAGCTGTTTTTGGTATTCTGGGAGCTGGTTTTGGTATTCTGAGAGCTGCCTTTTGTATTTTGAGAAAGACCCTGCCTGCTGTTTGAGACCTCAGGAGATTCACTTTGCCATGCCTGTACAGACAAATCATTTAACCTTGATTCTCCAGTGCTCACCTCATCATGACCCCGGGCAAAAAGTTTTCTTCTGTGCTGTGACGACTCTTCGAAGCTCTTATCCTTCCTTTTCCCAAGCCGCAATTTTGTCTGTCTTAACTTTGTTTCCTGATCTCCATTTTGAAAACTAGATTGCTTACAGGATTTTTCTGCAGCGAGAGAGAGTTTAGTGGACTTCCTCAGCCATCCAGGAGAGTCATCAAGCCCCTGAGAAGAAGTCAACTTACGCGGTTGATCTTTGGACAATGGCACAGCCATGACCTGAAAAGAGTCCAAACTGTCCTCGTCACTGATTACAGTGACATCCAGAAGGCTGGGACGACCTCCGCGCTTAGGCACAGCACTTTGAGAAAACAATGGCATCAATTTGTCCGTATCTGACTGCTTGTTCAGAGGAGACTTCAAGCATGGAGACAACGATGTTTCCTGAACACAACTTTTCGAACCTAAGAATTCTTTTTCTGAGGTTTTCTCTGCCGACATGCTTGAAGCAGCTTGATGCTCATTTGCATGGTCTTTTGTTTTTGAGTTAACATCCTGAAGAGGTTCTTTGACTTCGTCTTGAAAATCAAACGAAGAACAGGAGTCGGAAAAAGGTTGGTTTTCTTTATCTTTCTCGTCTTTTGCTTTTGAGCTTACTTCCCAATCCCATTCTTCAGGAATATCTGTGGGAAGCTCAAAAGATGAACTGAAGTCAAATTTTGAGGCATAGCTCTTTTTTTCTTGTTTAGTATCATTTATACTAACAGATACCTTTGTTGCAATCCGTAAAGAAAAAGTCTCAACATTTGATGTCAACTTTTGAGAACCAACTTCTCTGTCATTTATAGCCACCGATGATGTCCTCGCTCTTTTTATGGATGAGGAGGCCTCGCTGTTTGATCGTGGCAAATCAAAGATGTCAGAGGTACTGCTATGAGGGTCACATCCAGAGATTGCTACTGGACTTTGCTTGCACGAGGTATTCTCTGACAAGGCACAGAGTGCAAGGTCAGACTGGTTCACTTCTTTAGAGAGGTCAAATGACCGTTTCGCCTTGTAACTGGCTGAAGCACTCTTCATCAATGACGAAGACGACATTTTTTCTGGGGTGGGAGGGATTACTTCATCGTCCAGATCAAAGCCTAGGTCAAAGTGGGGCAAGCTGTCCGAGTCTTCCTCACTGAGTGCAGTCACATCTTCCACGTCTTTGAGACGATTGCCCTTCTGGTTAGGAAATTCTAAGCCCTCTGGTGCTGACTCTGGTGACGGTGAGCCCACGTGTAGATGAGACAGTCTCTCACCAGAAGATCGCCCTGTACTTGGAGATTGCAGATAAGTGGGTCTATCATTATCTGACGGTCTTGCATTGGGTGAGAGCTGATGAGAGCGTCTATCTTTTTTAGTTAGTCTGGAACTAGGAGACTGCGGATGCGAGAGCTGGTCATGATTAGACAGTCTACCTCTTGGAGACTGCAGACGAGAGAGTTGGTCATGATTAAATAAGCTGCCACTTGGAGATTGCAAGCAAGAGCTTCTGGCATTATTGGTTTGTCTGGCATTCGGCGACTGCAGATGAGAGAGTCTGTCCTCATTCAACAGTCTTGCACTAGGTGAAAGCAGCTGAGAGACACGATCATTGCGATAGCGTGATTGTGATTTCAATGCTCTTGAGCCTACTGCAGGTGAGACGGAAGGGGTGACTTTGCCTGCTTGACTTTCAGCTGATGAGAGCGGCGGAGAATGAGAGGCTGGATTGTCCTCAGAGCTACTAACATTCAGAACCGACAGGGCCTGAGAGAAGGTAAAAAAACTCTGAGAATGATTGTGACTGCGATCAGCATTTTGACACCCACTCACATTCAAACCTTCCTTTGTTTCTAAAGGTTGCACTGCTGGCTCGGACACTACCTGTCTCAAGGACAGCCCGGCTAACTTCCCTCTCCTGGCCCCAGATGTGTGGCTTTGAAAATCTTCTCTTCTTTCTTCTTCCATCATGGGCTCATCCAGCCCATCAAAATTTTCTTCTACCAGCTTGAAGTTTGATTCTTCAACTTCATCACAATTTTCTTCAACAACTTCTGGGTCAGTATCATCAAATCTATCAACATTTTCTTCTTCCAGAATGAAGTTTGATTCTTCAACCTCATCACAATTGTCTTCAACAACTTCAGGGTCAGTATCATCAAACTCGCCAAAATTTTCTTTATTCAACTTCGGGTCTAGACCACCCAGCTCTGGAAAATTCACTTCTCCCTTTTTGGCACCTGTGACATTGTCCAATTCATCCAAATTTTCGTCTTCAGTTCCGGGAAGAGGCTCGTCCAGTTCATCAAAATTTAAGTGAAAAAGTTCCGACATATCTTCGAACATATCATCATCTAATTCTGAGGAAACCGCACCACAAGCAGGCTTTGTCTCTACATTGAATTTCTCAGAATCTTTTTTCAAGATGTCTTCTGCAGCACTGATCGGAATCACAGATGTTTCCTCACAAAATGTAACAGATTTCCTCTTGTTCTCGTTCATCACTTTCGGCTTTTTAATGCCGCTGTGGACACTTTTAACAGGAAGGATTGAGGTCGGAGCAGCAGAGCTCGGGCTGGACAGTTCACACTCACTGCCTTCATCTCCTGACTCCATGCATATTTCCCCATCCCTATCACATGGTTTTCCTCTCAAAGACATTATTTCTCTCTCACTGTCAATAAATGTAGAAGCAGCAGATGTGAGATCAGACACTGGCAATTTTTTCCGAAAAGAGGAGACAGATTTCAGCATTTCAGCTTCATATGAGATATTTAAATCTCCACGAGAACATTTTGGTATTTCCTCTTCCTCCCGACAATCCAACTTACCTAAACTGGAAAACAGTCTCTGTCTTTCTTTGTTCTCACAATTCATTCCTTCTGTCACTTCCCATTCTGACATCATTTTTTCTAAATCCACATTCCGAAAATCCGACCCAGACTTAACATCAAGGAGAAGCTCTTTTAGCTCTTGTACTTCGTCGAGATCGGGAGGAGAGGGAACACAGGGCACAAAAATATCACACTTTTGCCTGTCTTTATTCAAAACTGTACAGCGTCCCATTTGACTAGAAAGATTGGTCTCCCAACTTGAAGAGGTCTTTTCAGCTTTCTGTGGCACAGCCGGTGGGGAACACAGAACTACATCTGCACCTTCAGCTTCTGCATCATTTACGTTCAACGTTCCGACTGTCAAGCTTTGCTCTTTCTCACTCACATCTTTTCTATGGTGTGACGTTTTGTCTTTGTCATCCTCGTCACCAAACACCTCAACGACATCATTCTCCTCAAAGTCATCACAGTCTTGTCTACCGCCCGGGCTAGGCGCTATTGACTCCAACATTTGAAACAATGATGATTTTTTCTTTTTCACACATTGTAACTCCTCAGAACCATCTACGTAAGTGGCTCCTTTCGTCTGTTTTCCCTTTCCTTTCCTCCCCTTTCCAACTTTCATCACAGCCTTTGTACCATAGATGTTTTTTCCTCGAGTTTTTGACTTGACTTTTTGGCCTTTTCCCAGAACACCAGAACTGCTTGTGCCCTGACAACTTTGTTCAGAGTTTTCACCAGTCCCACATTCTGTAAACAAACTTGAGGCTCTTTCTTTGACAAATTCTCTCCTCCCCTCAGTCGCCTCTGTGCTGCTTCCCTTTGGGGAATCATCTTCGTCAATCTCTGTGGCAGAAATATGAACATTTGATTTGTTTAAGAAAACCTGTTCAGCAATTTTACCACTGATACTTTCAGAAAATGTGCAGGGATGTTAAAGGATAAATTAATCATACTTTGCCTTCTTAACTATTTCAAAGATATCCTTCCTTTAACAATACAAAACTTTCCCCAGATGACAAGAATAAGACACCATAAGAAAGACAATAAAAGTAGCTATCCTTAAGGAGGTCTTCTTGTTCTCAAGGAAAATAAATCAATGTATCTTCCCCCTGTGCCGCAAAGGCAAAGCAATGATAAATGATAACTGGCTATGAAAAGATCCTTAACATTTTTGGACCCTGAAAAACGCACATGCAGTGTCTCACAACTTTTGGATCATATTGTCTACTAAATCTTGTATCAAGTCTAACTTAAGAGAAAATTCAATATGACACACACAAAGAGACCTACATATAAATAAATGTACACACAGAAAGATAATTAATTATTACTACAACCAAGTAGACAATTCAAGAAATTTGGATTTCCAGATTTATCAAGAAAATCGGCACCTTTGACTGCATTGTGGAATTTCAGGTGAAAGAAACTTAGAAAGAGTATTCAATAATACGATGACTATAAATACTGAACAAGTTTTAAGTCTTTTTCCAGACATAATGACAAAGTGTCTTTTAGCAAGCTCTGTACCTGTCACTGGGCCAGACTTTGAGGTTGATGGAGCGAGGAATGACCGTATACTGCCTTGACCATCAATGCTGGTATTTCCATCCACCTCCCCATGCAGATAAATGTCTGACGAGTTCAAGTATTGTCTCATCTCAGGCCCATAGGGGTCTTCATCCACTAACACCTCTGCAAAATAATTTTTTGAAAAGATTCTTATTACAGCAACAGGAAAAAAGTAGTTTATCCTCACAATTATCATAAATAAAACAGGCATTCCAACAACAAGAATAAAAAACCAGTTCACTTTCATTTTTAAGGTAAAGCATATAAATAGTTCAATACTTGTAGGCCTACTTTAAATGTAAAAAAAATATGAATGGTACCCCCAAAGACAAATGCAAATATATACAGGCAAATGAAATCTAAACAAAAAAGAATAAGATTCCAATTTGTAAAACATAATGATGCTTACAACAATTCTTTGACACCATCCCCTAGGTCTTTACCTTTAATATGCTTTGGGAGAAAGAATACATAGCAAGAAGTGGCCCTCAAGACCAAAAAGAAAGGAATTCCAAAACTACATGATTGTATAAAAAAGACATGTGGACATTGCACCCTTAGCACCAACGCCCGTCTAAAAAAAGGCTGGCCTTTACCTTACCTTTCAATGGAGTTTAATCAATGTGACGCTGAATTAACATTTTGCAATCTTCGAGGTGCCATTCTCACATCCAGACCAGACAATGGCGATATATTCTAGTGTACAACACAAAAAGTTACACAGAACCTGCATTGTAATTATCATGATAATTGCATTTATACAGCCCATATCCATGCTCTACAGAATGTCCTATGAGCTTTAAAACTATTATTCCCCCAGCAGACCCTAAACCGCTCAGTGACATTCTTAGCATATAGTGCAAGCAGCTTAAACACACCAACTGGCAAGATCTTTTGCTGTCAATAGTTGGGGTGTGGGGGGGGGGGGGGG
>NW_004797772.1:415520-416988 GCF_000002075.1 Aplysia californica | reverse complement strand
GGGGGGGGGGGGGGGGGGGGCGCCTTTCCCACCTTAGTGAAATGAGGAAAATTTGTTTAAAGCACCTTTCCGAAGGACAAAACATCCCGCCCCTGACAGGATTTGAACCTAAGTCCTTTCAGTAACAAGCCCAACAACCTAACCACTTGACCACCAACGCCACTGTCAAATCCTAACATATGACTAGCAGGGAAAAGAAAACACCGACAGGTAAATTCACTCACGTGAGTCTCAAACGCTTCATAAAGCATCAGGACCCTCGACTTACTCTGAAGCTCGATGAACTCTGCATCCTGCACCAGATGTAGACTGGCACAAGAGTGACCTGTGATGTGAGCCTTCTGTTGTCTGTTCTGCCACGCCATCCACTCAGCCAGGTCGAGCTGCTCTGGGTCTTGAACTCTCCCAGAGACAGTTGTCTGGGAGTGAGTTGAAAGATAAAGTGAAAATTCAGAGAAAAAACCCCGTTAATACTTATTCAGAAGAGTTAAAAGACAAAGAGATTAATCTTCCTAGATAAAATTATTCATATTAATCAACAAGACAAAGAGATTATTCATAGAAAAATATATTACATTCATAGATGAGATGTTGTTGCTGTTGTTTTCAAATCCCCTTTGTTGCGAGCATTTCGCTCTTGGCAACACAATGCCTCCCTCTCATAGATGAGATAAAAACAAAGAGATTATTCATAGAAAAATATATTACATTCATAGATGAGATAAAAACAAAGAGATTATTCATAGAAAAATATATTACATTCATAGATGAGATAAAAACAAAGAGCGCGGCAGCTGAAGGCTATGTAGCTTATCATAGGATAAAATGTTACCAAATTTCACACATATAACAAGCATAGTAAGGAGTCTTAAAATCCACAATTAAATATGAGAAAATTTTTTCGTTTCCATGGATACGGCGCCACATTGGATTTTGTTGACATGTCTTACATAACTAATACCGCACTTATTTTTTAATGGAATTAAATTGTTTTTTTGCATGCATCTTTGCAAGCAATGGATTTACAAATCTCTGTGATAAATTTTTCCTAAATGTACTAACAAATTTTGGATTAATTTTTTCACGTTTGCAAAAATTCCGTGAAAATCCACACTCCAAACACCACCAACAAAAACTATTCCATATATCAAAAACTCATCACACAAATTTTAGTATTACACCTTTTCTTCATTCTGTGAAAATTTCATGAAGATTGGATGAAAAATGGTGGAGTTATTTTAAAAAGTATATAGAAAAACCAGGTTTCGAGAAAATGGGAGATAAAGAAAAATAAAAGATTGACTTTGTGAGGAAATGGTGGTGGCAAACATGCCCAGTATGGGAAGAAATAAGGCTTTAGGGGGTTCTTATGCAATGAAATAGTTGTAAGAGAGGCTGAAGAAGCTACAAATGCCTGCAACATAAAATCCATAGTTTTGAGCTGAATCGGGACTTTCAGGGTGTAGTC
>NW_004797772.1:412650-415420 GCF_000002075.1 Aplysia californica | reverse complement strand
CCCCCCCAAATATTAGAAGTTAAAACCAGGAATTACCTGTGACCCTTTCCCAAGAGACACGCATTTTGAGCGGGGCAGACACTTTGCAGTTTCCATACCAGCCAAGAACTCTTCACGAATGTCCTCCCATTCTTCTACCGTGGGGCCGTCATCGGAGGCTGGAGGTCTCCCTGAGAATTACAGAGCAATTATTTAAGGTATACTTAAGTGTTTGCGAGCATACATGTGTACCTGAGTCTATGTGTGTGAATGTGTATATGAGTGTATATGTGTGTGAGTGTGTGTGTGCATGTGTATATGTGTGTGTGTGCAAGTGTGTGTGTGTGTGTGTGTGTGTGTGTGTGTCTGTGTGTGCAAGTGTGTGTGCAAGTGTGTGGTGTATGTGTGTGTTAACATGGGTGTATGGATGAATTTGAATAATCTTATTAGCTCAAATGTCCCTTGAATGACTGATTTCATAACTGAAGTAAAGCTCCTAAAGCCTTGTTGGGAAGTGAGCCCAACAGAAATCTATTATTTGTTATAACACTTTATCATGTTGATGAACACAAATATTTAATAATAATAATAATAATAAATAGCATTTGTATAGCGCATAACCCTGCTGCACAGCAAGCTCTATGCGCTTTACACTATATTATTACCCTAGCAGACCATAGAACACTCAGAAACATTCTCAGCTTCCCGGGAAGCATACAGTGCAAGCAGCTGACTAAGCGCTCAAACACTAACAAACTGACGAGATCTTTCACTGTCTATAGCTGGGTACCCATTCCCACCTGGGTGAAGTGAGGAAAACTCGTGTAAAGTGCCTTTCCCAAAGACACAACCTCGGGTCCCTGACAGGATTTGAACCCTCGACCTTATGGTTGCGAGTCCGAGAGCCTAACCACTAGGCCACCGACGTTCCAAAAAGGAACTTAATTAACACAATAACCCAGTTGATAGCCTTGATGGTGCATGAAAACAATATTCTTCACCTAGTATTTAGACAACAACTTAGGCGGACATCCAATATGCAGGATGTAATTCAAATAACATCATTTTCGCTGAAGTACATTAACAGCGCCCATTTCCCTTGGTTAGATGAATAAAGCGTGTTACTGCAAATGTAGACAAGAAGCAAGCCTGTCAGCTGATAAGACGAACACAAACATGATTATGTACTCTGAAGGGAAAAAAATTCTGCCAGATAACTTGAGACTAACATGACAACAAAACAATTTTTTTGAGCGTACCTCTCTTCTTGAACACATCAGAGATTTTACGGTGGTTTTGTCCTTGCTTCGAGGCAGATTTACTTTGCCCAGCCTTGACTTTCTGACCACTCCCAGAAGAACTTGGAGTCACTGTGATGAACATCTTGTGGCATTTTGGCAAAAAGGCCGCCGGAACTAACCGGTGATTGTCTGGGTAGAAGTGCAGAGACCTGGCTCCGTTCAATATAGCTTTGTGGATACTCTTCTTAGAGTACAGGCTCTGGTTATAGCTCTGCAGAAAGATATAAAATTTGTGAATGCCCTTAGCTCAGTATGATCTTTTGTAAGATTGTGGTGAGAATGATTCTAATTTTAACCAAACTAGAGAACAGCTCGATTGGATCAGCAAGGGGACCCTTCATTGTGCTGCATTAGATCAGGGCTTGCCACTTCAATAACAGGAAAATTGTCAAAATGTGTGCCAAACGCTGCCAATTGAAAAAACTAATATGGGTGCTGTTGCAAAAAAAAAAAAAAAGAAGCCCATTTGATTTTGCTTTACACAACGAGTAAAAAGAACCCTCTAAAGATACTTTTTTCTTTGGCAAGGATGATATATCAAAATTAGTTTGAAAAAAAACCAACACTCATATTACACAACACCATGGAACAGATTGCACGATTAAACTAAAATGATTACATCATATCCAAGAAAAATTAACAAGAACGACAGAGAGGAACTGTTATGCAGAATTATGTCTAATAACATTTTGATAGTAAGTCCAATGAATATTGTGACATGATTTCAGAGACAGCAAACAAGCACCTGATCGTAAGTACTATCCCACTCTCATATATATATATATATATCATGCAGAGGAGGATCAGAGATATCTCATTTTGAACAAGGCTGAGGATTTCAACTCAAATATGAAGTCGGTATTGTTGTATGGATGTTAGCAATGGAACACATCTCAGACTTGCATAAAGAGGATCCAGATTTTCTTGAGCAAGTGTCTAAGGAAGTCACTGAGGATCAGATGGACAGACAGGGTCACCAATGAGGAAACGTAAAGGAGAACAAGATAGAGCCCAGTCAGAGATGAGGTGGGAAGAAGGCGGTGGCGATGGATTGGACATACTCTCAGGAAGTCAAGTAACTGCATAACAAGGAAAGTGTTGGATTGGAACCCACAGGGTAAAAGATCAAGGGGGTGACCATGTGGAACCTGGAGCAGAGTCGCAGAAATTGATGTATAGAAAAAAGGTAAGACATGGAATAACATCAAGAGGCTAGCTCAGGACAGGGAAAGGTGGAAAGTGTTTGTGGCCTTTACCATGATCCAGGGTGAAAAAAGGTAAAGATGATGATAAAGACAGATAGATACATAAATATACAAGACAAGCCTGAATAAACATCTATTATACAATTATTCATTAATTGTGTCACTACGCAATAGAATCAGGTGCTCGTCAATTTGTGGGCATATTAACTCGTTTATTTATCTTGCTTCAAATGAACAAAATCCCCAACCCAGTTACCTTGAATAGACGTCGAGATAGTTGCAATT
>NW_004797772.1:389380-412123 GCF_000002075.1 Aplysia californica | reverse complement strand
GTATTACTTCCTTTCTTCTCATGCAATATATATTTATGCGCACACACACACACACACACACACACACACATAGACTATTTTCATTCAGACATAGGCACAGAAAAACTATAATAAAAATAGCGCTAAAAGTTTCTGAAGACCTGTTTGTAACAAGACCTTTTACTTTTAAAATTCTCATCACAATTAAATATTTTAAAAAATAGTTCACTTGGCCTGTTATGAAACACTCCAATACTTTTATCTTAAAAAATACAACTTGTTTTCATGTTCATTCCATTCATTGTACCTGTTAAGGTGTCAACTACATTAACTTAGCATGAGAAGGGCAAAAAAATATCTTTGTATTTGGGCCATTTCCGTTTGCAGTGCACAACACTTTTTGGGACTTTAGCTACATTTTAAGTCTTTAGCCTAACCATCACCATCATCTCACCCCCCCCCCCCCAATTAAAAATTTAAAAAAAACCCAATAATAATAATACACACACATACGTGTGGGTATAATAAGCATGAAAATGTGATGGATCAGGCAACTACAGCCATGTACTAAGGCAACCCCCCGACCAATTTTGATGTGCCAACTGGCCCTCCTAAAAGTATTCATCTTCACATTTTTACCTCCAGCTGTTCTTTTTGAGTGTAACCCTTTGTGGCTTTCCCTGCTGAAGCTTGGCCGATGAAGGGCATGACCTTGACAAGCGGAGCATGCTGCCCTAGGATGTCCGCTATCTCCTGCACGCTGTCTCGAAACTGGCTGAAGATCATCACTCGGGTCTCCAGGCCCCCTGAAAAAAAATTATCTATCATCTTTACTGGCTTCAACACGCCTTCTGATCATGTTTCTTATTTATCTATGGGTCTTAATAAATACTCACCCAGTTAATATTCATTTCATCTGGACCCCAGAAATAACCCAGACAACTGATACCAAAACAGACACATGCACGAAAATGGAAAATAATCATCTCTTAACACATTCTACCCACGCAGCGCGAACGGCGTCCCGAGGGGAAAAGGGATGGCTTCTTACCGTTGCCGATCATCGTCCCATGGGGGTAAAGTGTCAAATGGGATATAAACCCTGTTAACACTCCATCATATTTTGGGGAAAATCTAAAGAAACTGGGTGGTAAACATCACCAATTGGCGAAATGAGGCGGCAAAGTGTTAAGGAACAACATAACAATCAAAACAGCAACACACCTGACCCAAGTCCAACAATTACATTTCGTCTCACCACCATGTGGCATAAGAGGACAGGAAAAGTCAAATGAATTAAGTTAAGGAAATATCTTCCTGGTGTAAACCTTTTGTTTAAATATGAGGTGTGCTGACAAAATGAGTTACTTCCCGCAATCCACAAATGGAGATATTGGATGAAAATCAACACAGGGATCAAATTTTTATTTTCAATTGATGTCAATTTCTTCAAGTAAAAGAAACCTTTTATTATTTCAAACTTGTAAATCCTACAAATTTAACCTATAAATTAAACATATCATTTTATCAGCACGTCTCACAAATGTACAATACATTTATGGACTCAATTTCAAATACAGACGATATTTTGTAACCCTATTTATTACTGGTTAACATGGTATTAAATCCCACATGGATAAAGGGCATGTTTGTTTGTTTTAGTAGAGATTTTACGGCGCTCGCAACTGCATAAGGTCATATGAGCGCCAGAAGATTAGAAAGACGTGTTACAAGAGAGTAACAAACATAAAAAAAGAAGGGGAGATAAGGACGATAAGGGGAGATAAGGACGATAGATGTTTGATAGGAAAGAAGAAGCAAACCACACCAGAGCACCCGCCAACCAACCACAATAATGGGCATGTCACAAAGGCGGACAGCAAAAGAAGACAATCAAACCTCACATGTTAGACTATCCCCCACATTTAGCGATGCGAGAAGTGAACTTCTTCCTACGCCAGGCAACTATATACAGTAGTCTCCGCCGAAGATCTCGGGTTCTCGGGAGCAAGGAAATGCGGGATCTTAGGCGAACCGGGATCTTAACCGACGAACCCAAGGAAGAATCTATGGTGACCCATGTTAAGGCTCACAATCTGTAAAATGGTCTCCCTCCACTCTAAAATGAACTGCCGTGACCCCTTGGTGGGTTTATGACGTGGCGAGCAAAGAGTGATTAACCTTAATGGCCTATCACAGTGCATAGCGGCATGAGGCGTGCCATTTTCACTTATTATCCTATCATGAGTCTCAATATCTACGCTTATCCAGTTGCCCTCCCCTTTACCTGTCGACAATTTATAGCTTTCCATCTCTGACCGAGTTCCCTCCACCCCTAGTATAAGAACGTATAGCCCCATCCCCCCCCCCCCAAACCGCCTTTGTCGTTACACACCATTACGTTGTGAACACACCAATTAAAATTCAGTCTAGAATTTTGTGAACACACCAATTAAAATTCAGTCTGTCTCGTAAATACGAGAGTAGAGACAACTTTGCTACAATGGTCAGGGAAGAGTTCACAGTTCAATGTGATATCTCCTGGAGCGAACGTGTAGGTCCTACCCACCCAGCGAGTGATATAAGTTTAGGAGGAGAGTTTAGGTGTGAGTGCGATGTGTGGGGAAAACAAACGCGTTGGTCAGTTCACACCCTGGTGTGATCCCGTCTGGGGCAAACATTGTATCGCTCCATTGAGTTTTACAACGTGTATGTGATCACATTCACGATAGTGGCTGGTCTTTGACGCGATGGACAGTTTATTGATCTCAACTTTTCACTTTTGGTTTATCGGCTGTGCCGGCCTGGGTTTTTGTTCCGCAAATTATGATCTGAAATGAGGGATCTTAGCCGAATGTAGACCTTCAGAGTGAATCAGAGCGGGATCTTAGGGGTGACTTTTGTAGAGTAAAAATTATGTTTTCTTAAAACAGCAGGATCTTAAGCCAACCGGGATCGTAAGCGGTGGGATCTTAGGCGAAGACTACTGTACACCACTGCATGGCACTGAGCTGAAGGGGGGATGCCACACACCCCTGGATTGAAAACAAAAACGACAATGACAACAACAACAAAAACAAATCTTATGACAATTCAATTCCTCACGATTATGGAAAGTTTTGAAGTGATTTAGCACATTGCAAAGCAAGCAACATATCACTGCGCACCAAAATTCGACTCTTTATTTCCAATGTCAAGTCTGTGCTTCTCTAGGGCTGCGAAACTTAGAAGACAACAAAGACAGTGCTGAATAAAGTCCGGACTTTCATCACCAGATGTATGAGGAGTACCCTAAGAATTAAGTGGCAGGATAGAATAAGAAATGAAGAGCTGTGGGAAGGGACAAGACAAAAGGATATAGAAGAAGAAATAAGACAAAGAAAGTGGCGATGGATGGGACACACCTTAAGAAAGCCCAGCGGAAACATCACAAGACAGTCACTGCAGTGGAACCCACAGGGAGCACGAGGCAGGTATAGGCCACGGGAAATATGGAGGAGATGTGTGGAAAGGGACATGAGAGAGGTGAAGCTCATTTGGAACGAGGCAGGAAGGATGGCCCTGGACAGAGACAAATGGAAGGAGCTTGTATGTGGCCTATACCCTGCCAGGGGTGAAAGGCATTGATGATGAGGATGATGATGATGATAATGATGATGATGATGATGACTTATAGTGAACACTTTGTTGCTGTGGCGTCATCACTCATTTATTTTTTTCTCAAATACTATGTTCCTGATGAAGCCTTATTGGCGAAACGTTGAACTGTGAAAAAAATATATTTTTGGAAATACAACAAGGTCTTAACTGTTTTAATACCTTCTTTATACAATGATGATGATGATGATGATGATTTAGCAAAACCTCTTCCAGCCTCTGCATCAAAAAACAATGACAGCTATAACAACAACACATTCTATGCTGATTCAATTCCTCGCTGTTATAGAAAGTCTTGAAGTGATCAAGTACAACCAATTCCACTCTCTCCAGCAACAACAATAATGGCAAAAACCACAGCAACAACAACAACAACACATTCTATGAAGATTCAATTCCTCACGCTTATGGAATGTCTTGAAGTGATCGAGCACAACCTCTTCCAGCCTCTGCATTTTGGGGTGACCAACGACCATCTTGGCATCTCCTGCTGAAGTCCTGGCACACAGACAGATAAGACAGGGGTTTCACAAATACTGTTTGTAACACATAGGCAGATCAAACCATGGTATGGAAAATGTTACTTGTGACACACAGACAGATTACACAGAGCCTTAAAAGATCTTATTTGTGACACGTTGACAGATCAGACAGTGGTATAAAAATACAATTTGTGAGGCGTGCTGACAAAATGAGTTACTTCTCTCGCACTTCACTAATGGAGATTTCGGCAGAAAATCAATAACAGCGTAAATTTGTAGACTCTCAACTGATATCATTTTCTTCAAGGTTACCATGTCTTTTATTATTTCCAACTAATAAATTGTAAAAACTCAGCCTATCAATTCAACACATCTATTTCTACAGGACTAAAATAGGAGAAGCAACTCATTTTCTTGGCACGTCTCACATTTTTCAAACATACACAGATAAGAAAAAGATCTAAAACATACTATTGTAACTCACAGATATAAGACAAAAGTTTAAGAAATACTATTTGTCAAACACAGAAACACGGACAAAGCTGTTCATTGTTGATTACTTGGTTGATTGAAAAATACAATGGGTAATAAATATTTAACACATCATAGAGAACAAAGAAAGGATATATTTCTTTAGCTGCCATTTCATTATCATGACAGAAACTAAGAGAAAGCCTTTGACTTGATTGTAAACATTTGTGAAGCGAGCTGATAAAATGAGTTACTTCTCGAATTCGAGCCCTACGGAAATAGATACATCACATTTATAAGTGAAGTTTTCAAAATTTATAAGTATGAAATAATAAAAGGCATGTTATACTTAAAGAATATGGAATCAATTGAAAATCTACAAATTAGACACTAGTCTCGATTTTTGGCCAATATTTCCATTTAGGGATTGCGAAAAGTCATTCATTTTGTCAGCATGCCTCACATTTTATGTCTCTATTAACACAATTTAGACCTCATAGAGGGAGGAAGAGAGTTACCAAACTATAATGAAATCATAAAACTAAACAACCACATACTTCTTAACTCTTTAAACCCCATCGGACGATGGGAGCATCCGACACTAGTGAGAACTGTTTCGTTTCATTTAGGGCTAGTTTTTTCTTGCTTTTCGGAACTATTCCTGAACCAAGTTTTAAAGTAATGACTAAACCTCTGTTTTCGCCATTCAGAAGTTGGGGGCAAGCTTTTGGGAATATAACGAGACATAGTGCACCAGGTTTAGGTGACTGTAGAAAAAACTCCAGGAAACGGTGGAAAAAACTCAGGGTTTAAAGAGTTGAGAACCCTAGAACAGAAATGTATTAAATAACTACAAATAGTTTTTAATAAATCAATTAACAACAACTGGTGGAAACAGTTACAGTTTTCAAGGACAAGGACAATGGACACATTAAAAGGATGTTGAGGGAGAAGACAACCAGTAAGTTTCCTCCAAACACAAATACAACTAGGAAACTATCACTCACTTTGTTTTGGTAAGAGTTTTGAGGCACTTGCAATACAATAAGGTCATAAAAGTGCTGAAGATTAGAGATGTTACAAGAGAGGTAAAAAAAAAAGTAAAGCTGGTTCCGAATCCGATCTGGACATTGGGAATTGCCTTGTTAGTGAGACAACTTCCTGGGCTTTCGGCATATTGTGGTAGGGTGGCCAGTAACAAACACAAAAATGAAGGAGGGGAGATAAGGACAATACAGTAGTCTCCGCCTAAATGCACGGTGCTCGGGAGGGCTCCTTAGCGTGTGTTTATACGGAGCGTGCGTTTACATGAACCTTTGCAAAGGGAGGAAGGGACGCAGTCATCTCATTGCCTTGATATTCTAGTGACCTCCCTTTGGGGTGGGGGTCACTTTGGGCCGATGTGACAACACGTGACTGTTTTGTAAAAGATTCCCTGACTGCGGTTAAGAATGCAAAGGTGTTGAATGGGTGTGTGTGTGTGGGGGGGGCGGCAGAAAGACAGACTCGATGTAATGAATGCACCAAACAATGTCGGGAACCAATAGCCTAAAAAGAAATTGTTCGTGATAGTCATAGAGACGACGGCCCGGCCACGTAGCTTCAAACACCAGTCAGAAACCTTCTCTCAAAGAGATGCATTTCCAGTGACCAATCAAATAACGTTTCAATCCCCCAACATATCACCAACCTGGAAAGTTGTGTGTGAAAATGCTGTTCATCGCTCTCTTTGTTCGGCGTAAGGGGCAGTCTCGCAAAATATCCGGCTTTCTAGGCTTGTCTTAAGCAAGCTATGCAGATCGTACAGTAGTTGTAGTGAAATTTCCCTTAGTCAAGCTTTACCTGTCAGCGTGTTTCGCAGGTTGGAGCGTGCGTTCAGGGGGAGTGACCGTGCGTTTGTACGTCTAAATTATATAGTTTTAAAAAACTTCAGAGGACGAAAGTGTGCGTTTGAGCGGAGCGTGCTTTTGTATGGCGTGCGTTTAGGCGGAGGCTACTGTAGATATTTAACAGGAAAGAAAGAGCAAGCCGCACCAGAGCATCCGCCAACCACACAGTTGTCCCTCACTGAATTTCATCTATAAACTAAAAGATGAGGTAGCACAAACAAAGAAAAAAAGAGACATACTGCTACATAAGGAATAAAAAGTTTGAACACTCTGTACTTCCGGTACCCAAGAAACTTCTCGAAGAAAAACAAATCTCACAACTTGTCCTGGACTCACCCTGGTCCAGGTGCTGCGAACTTGTCCCTCAACTGCTCCATGATGGCGTTGAAATCTGCATTGCGCTGGAGCTCGGTGCGTGTTTTCCCATAGCCCTTTTTGCCAGAGATGACACTCAACAGATAGTTGTACAAGGAGCGTAGTCCATGCTGCTGTAGCAAATCAAAGCCGTGGTACAGGCTTATGGCCAGGGCAAAGTCCGCCTCTATGTTCCCTGCCTGGGTTTTCTGTGGGAATGTGTGGATAGTGTATGAGCTTTGGGTTTCCAAAAACAGATTTTCAGCTATGGTACTGCATCACAATTAAGTCATATAAATACCAAAGATTAGAGGTGTTACAAGAGAGTAACAAACACACACAAAAAAAGAAGAGAGAGAGATGAGGACTATATATGTTTGATAGGCAAGAAGGAGCATACTACACAAGAGCACCCAACAACCACACACTACTCAAGACAGAAACACAACACAGGCATACTCTCTCATATTTTATACAAATGATCTAGAACAAAATTAGAATTGGAAAAGGATACGCACGCAGTGTAAGCCTTACAGTCCCAGAAAGAAAGAAAGAGAATGAGAGGGTAAATTATAATCCAAGAAACAAATGCCATGGGACAGGAACATAAAGAGGCACATGCCCCCTCATAGCTAAAAAAAAATATGAACGAACAGCATAAACCCTCTCTCATATTCCAAGACAGAAATGGAATGAGCAGTACAGCCTCTTACATTTCAGAACAGAAATAGGATGTGGCACCGAAACTCGACATCCTCATATTCCAACACAGAAACGGGAAGAGTAAGATACCTCCCTTATAACCTAAGACAAAAAATAGGATGGAAAGTAAGTGTCTTCGCGATCAAAAGCAGAACTAAAGTGGATAGTGTAACCCCTCATAACCTAAGACAAAAATGGGGATAGTAGCTTACACTTTCGTGACACAAGACAAAAATGGAAAGGAGAGAAAGGGTGAGCCAGTCAGAGACATGCCCTTGCAACATGGTACCCAAGAAAAATCTAGAAAAATGCCCAAAGTAAGACAGACCCAGCCTGGGCCAGTGGCTCTAAGATAGAAGCTCTCATTCGATTTGGAAACACTCTGACTGATCACTGCATTTGTGAAGAATGTCTGGTGTCACAATTTGAAAACCATAGAGGAAGAATAATCTAATGCTGCATACAATTCTTCCACATCTCTAGTTACTATCACCAGACACAATTTCCTACAACAAACTTTTCGCATCAGCACTTATATGACCTAAATTGTGTTGCAAGTGCTGTAAAACTTACTAAAACTAAAACTTATAACAAGGTAAATGGCCACAATTCTCGCATTTTCAGTTCCATTTGTGTCAATTGCCTACAGAATGAATGAACTTTGCAGTGAGACCATAAATTACCTGTAAATTTTGAGGTAGACTATATAATCTAAGCTGAAAACATAACAAATGTGTACAATCCATTTTGTGGGTGTTTTACCGATAATCTTCCAGGTGGATTCTGCCTGAATTCATCCCGTGCTTTCAGAATAAGAAACTTGGACAATTTCGTTGCTTCTCTGTTGTAGATGACCCGGATTTGTATCAATCGCTTCACTACCATTGTCATCACCTGTAACATAGTCATAGCGGCCTTCATGCGAGAGAACTAAGAAACCAAGTATAACATATAAGCTGAAGTCAAGGTGAAGCATATAGGCATAAAGCAGGACATACACCCAAAGGTATAGCTTGAGTGTAACACCCATTTCAACCCAAGAGAGTTATTTAACCCTCAAAGAGTCCAATACAATGTTCTCTGGTGTCAAAGCTAATTTAAAGTTTTTGAGTAAGGATAAGAACATAAAGAATAGCAATAGAAGTCAGCAAATGAGGTACTGATGACCAGCTGACTTGACACTTGGAGCATATATGCTGCTTTAAAACAGAACAATCTTTAAGATCTTATTATTAAATGTCCTTTCACTAATGAATGTTTCAGGCTTAGTAAGCAGTATAATGTACATTACTACAGACAACCAAGATTTTTAGGGAGAGATTCATTTTCAATAATTTCATTTTCATTTTTTGTTCAGTAGCATAGCAATCCTTTCTCTGATTAACAGAATGCAAATAAGCAGCGCCAATGACTGAAAAAAGAATAGAACAAGGGGGCCCAGGAAAAGAAACAGAGAGAATAATCAACCTGTTTTTTACAACTTGAAGTATGTTTATAAATATGAAGTGTGAAAAAAAGCTGAAGAACACCATTATTGATGTTCTTGTTGTTACTGAATTTGTTCTGGTTATTTTTGATCCAGCACTTAGATACTTTCATCCTTCTATCTATATCATGAAGTCATTTCTGCAGATTTCTTCAACAACATTATTACTAACTGGATGAAGATCAATTTGTTAGGATGAGGAAAAGGACAGACAAAACCCTGGGTGGTTGGCAGGTGCTCTAGTGTGGTTAGCTCCTTCTTTCCTGTCAAACATCTATGGCCCTGATCTCTCCTTTTTTTGTGTGTTTGTTACTCTCTTGTAACACTTCTAATCTTTAGCACTAATATGACCTTAGTATTGCAGGTGCCATAAAACTTTCACTAAAACAAAAAGACAAGACCTGAATATACTGCAGTCTGATGGCCGACAACTCCTGCCCCAGTGGCACCACCACCTTCTCTATCTTCCTCTCATGGGTGTAGGGTTTGATGTCGAAAGAGTCCTCAGACCGGAGTTCGATGTGGCTGATCAGTAAGTTGTTCATCATTTGCTGGACAGCCTGATCAGATAGACATGGTATGGTATGGTGGGGTAGGCATGGAAAAATAAGGTAGGATATGGCGTGGCGTGGAATGATATGATAAGCCTGGCATGGAATATTGTATGGCATTGTACAATAGAGAAATATAATATACTAGCCGGGTACACGTTCAATGAACGGACTTAAAAGAATTGTCGATCATCAAGTCATTGTGGAAACAGTGCGCACAGCTTGTGAACGGAAGCCTCACTTGTTCACAATGGCGTCTGAGAAGACGGAACTTCCAAAGATTAGATCTAAACGAAACTAATGAAAACTGAAAATTAAACTACAGTGACTTCAGACTCCTCAATAAAAATGTGCACCCTTTAAATGTTTCTGACCCACCGTTATTTTTTTCAACTTCGAAAGTGTAGTGGTTCGGAAGTTTTAGGTGGCCAAAGTGATGAACTTTCACAAATATAATATAGAGAGTTTCATGTGCTTTACACTTGTTTGTTTATTTAAGTAAAAAGATCACATCGATGCATCAAAGGTAATTTATAGCAGGGAAAAAGTAAGACAGACAAACAAAAACACAAGAGGGAAAGGAAATAAGTGGGGCCTACCAGTGGCACCCTCCAACCACCTGTTTGATTATAACTTGTTCACTTCCGTCTGTCCGCAGTTAAAACAGACTAAAAACAAATCACTGTTTTATCTTCATAGATAAAAAAAAGCCTATTAATGAAGGCCACTACAAACTAAGGTTCCGAATTGTTTTATTTTACATTAGACTAAAGTGGATCAAATAATAATGGGGAATTCATTGCACATACCGAAAAAATTAAGAAATTGACCAATTTTCATTGACACCACACTTAAATGCACGACTATAAAATGCATTTAAACACATGCGGTAAGTACTTTTTGAGACACACGTCCAGACAGTCTTGGGGAGGAATTTACAAGCTTACAACGAAAGAGGGGGGCAAGGTGGTGTCGCTGTCTCAAAATGGGCAATTTATAGGCTTTGTTTCTGTAAAACATCTATTGTAGTGATCCTCTGAATCCACCCAAAGAGTGGTGTTTGATACAGGGCCCAAATAAACTTTTGCAACTGAATAGATTTAAAAAAAAAAAAAAAATTTTGTTTGGTTACTGGCCTATAGGAGCGCCATGCAAAGTTAAATGTGCATTGGTAAATTAATAAATGACTTACAATTTCTTTAACAAGGTGCGACAAAAGTGAACAAAACTAATGAAAACACCCCTCTCAATACAGTATGATTACGATGAGGAAGACACTCCAGATCAACATACATCTCTGATATGATCAAGCCAGAAGGTGAAAAGTTATGAGAATTCTGATAACAACACAGGTTTTCATAAAAAGAAAAAGGCTTTTTAAAACCATAACAAAACAGAATTTAAAGTCATAGACAAAGCTATTAAGAAAGTAATCAAATAACTCGAGAGAGACATGGACTGGGCTTAAGACCATAGTGGGCTACAAAAATAAACCAACAAACATATGTGTTGACAACGAAGAGTATGCAAATAAACTAAATGCCTTTTTCTCCCGTTTTGACAAAGGCAGTCCGTGTGACTCGCCATGTGTGAACACCGACACAAAAGAAAATAATCCTGTTGTTGTTGAAGAACGTGAGGTTAGATGTGTGTTTGGACGTTTGAATGTGAGAAAGGCGTGTGGTCCAGACGGTGTGCAACCCAAAATTCTGAAAATGTGTTCAGCACAACTTAGTTTTATTTACACCTATATTATCAACCAGTCGTTGTTGACACATGCTATTCCTTCTATTTGGAAATGTTCTGAAATCGTCCCCCTTCCAAAGAAAGAAAAAATTACTGAAATGAATGACCTGTGGCCAATAGCCTTAACATCGGTAGTTATAAAATGTCTAGAAAAAATTGTGCTAAAAAGACTACGAACGTACATAGAACCCATCCAGGACCCTCTACAATTTGCATATCGTCATGGGAGAAGTGTGGAAGACGCCATTTTACTATTTCTTGACAACATATATAGACACTTAGACAAGCCTAAAACATACTGTAGGATCCTGTTTGTTGATTTTTTGTCAGCCTTTAATACTATCCAGCCAGCTATCCTTTTAAAGAAATTAGAAAACATAGGTGTTAACGTCAATTTAATATCATGGATAGGCAATTTTCTTCCCAACCGAACCCAGTATGTAAAATTAAAACATTCTTCATCGACATACATCACAACAAATACAGGGGCCCCTCAAGGATGTGTTTTGTCACCAGTTTTATTCACACTATACACGAACGATTGCCAAATAAACAACAGTAACATCAAGTTGATAAAATTTGCAGATGATTCAACTATAATTGGGCTAATTCAGGCTGACCATAACGAAACCGCTTACCGGAATTTTGCACTTAATTTTCTGAATGGTGTGAAAATCATAAGCTGCTTTTAAATGTGAAAAAAAACAAAAGAACTTGTCGTTGATTTTAGAATAAAGAAACTGCCCTTGCAGCCACTCAAAATGAAATGTGAAAACATCGAGCAAGTGTCAAACTATAAGTATTTGGGTGTTACAATAGACAACAAACTCAACTGGCGTGTCCACACTTCTCTCCTGCAAAAAAAAAGTGAACAAAAGACTATTTTTTCTAAGACAGCTAAAGTATTTTAAAGTTGATAAAACATTGATGTCCATGTTCTACCATTCAACCAGAGAAAGTATGATCAATTTTTGTATAACAGCATGGGCCGGGAACACAAGACAACAAGATAAAGAAAAATTAAATCGACTAATACGGAAAGCATGTAAAATTTCAACATCTTCATTCCCCTACTTGGATGAATTGTACATAACAGCTTGCACTAAGAAAATTAATTCCATCTTTTTAGACAACAAACATCCCTTGTTCCCTCAAATAAAAACATCAGTCAGAAGTAAAAGACCCATGCTTCTGATCTGTAACAAAGAAAGATACAGAAGGTCATTTTTACCATCATCTATCAAAATGCTTCCATCTTAACCATCTTGTTTAGTGTACTTACGACTTTAGAGCATGCATCAAAATAACATTGAGTGTGTATCTAGCTTACGATTATTATTGTTTATATTGCTGCTCATTTATATTATGCATGTGATTGTAAGCCTACTTGTGTGTGCATGTGTGTGCACGTGTGTACATGTGTGTTTGTGTGTGTGTGTGAGTGTGTGTGTGTGTGTGTGTGTACTCGTGGTGGAACACCAAACCAATGTGCCAGGATCTGGACAATAAAGATGTATCTTATCTTATCTTAGGTTCAAGAATGCTCTTTAGATTACTAAAAACCAGTGTCTCCCTCATCACAGTCCAGAAAATATCTCTCTTAAAAAGTATTTTGATATACAATGTTAAACAGGAGGCCAACCATTAGCAAAAAACATTAACTCTTGAATCTTTCTCCTTATTAGATCAGTTTCTAATTAATTTTAGTTTCAAATGAAGTCTTCGCTTGAATATTTATTTTGAACATCATACTGTGTGCACGTCTCACAACAAAAAGACCCAGTAATAACTTCTCACACACTCAGGAAGCCAGCCCACAACGTGACAAGACAAAGCCTTAGTTGGAACCTCCAGGAGAAGAGAAAGAGAGGGAGACTGAGATCCCTGAAGGAGTAAGATCTGGAGGCAGATCTCAGGAATATGGGACTAAAGCTGGATGGAGGTGAAGAAGAGAGACATGAAAATGTAAATACTATTACTTTTATGTAATATAAACTTTCATCTCAAGATTGAGATTTTTACTGTGAAATTTTAAAAATTTAATCTGATCATTGACCAAAACCAAGCCCTCCGGAGAACTGTTGTGAATGCAACCAACTTGCGTTTCCCGCGTTCACATCACCTTCTGCAGTTGCCAGCGCCGTTAAACTCTTTCTAAATTAAACTAAAGGAGAGCTCTTTTGGAGGCCTTTTCTCAATATCAGGGTAAATAGAGGCAAATGAAATGATTGACTTCTACAGTCTTAAAAAGAACCCACTCACCTTGAGATCACTGCCTGGAGTTGCACTGAGGGCCAAAATTCTGAATTTGTTGGTTTCCTTCACAAGTTCCCTCACAACCTGCAGATCATAGTCAAACTAATCAGAACCACCTCTTTTTGTATGATGAAAAATGTGCATAGAGAAAAAATGTATTCGTCATTAAAAAATTTTTTTTTTACAGAAATAAATCTCATACCACTTGCAAACAGATAATGAGTAAATCTTGCAGAATCTGATCCTTAATTTCCAGCCTTTTTTCTCTCACTGAATTTTTTGGACCGTGAAAGGTTCCTTTACAAACTGTAGATCATACTCACACTAAACAAAAACCACCTCTTTTACACCATGAGAAATTTGCACAGAGAACAAATTAATGTCATATCTTTAAAGAAACAAATCTCATACCATTGTCAATTGCAAACACATAACTAGTAAAACATGCGCAGAAACATGTGGTCAAGGAATCAGAAAATGCAAGTAGACTAAGTATGTCAAGCAATCTCAATGATCACTGCTTGAGACGTAAGACCACTCTGGTTGGCCTGGATAATAAAAGGGGCAGAACATCCAAAAGTTCAATAATAGTGTGTTTGTCACTGTATGAGCCATGTCATATTTCGTATAAAATATATCATTATATTATGTACACATACATAGCAATATATGTTGGAGGCATGGTTTCAGATAATCCATCAAAATGTCATAAAATCGTCTTTTCATTTCATCTTTTCTTTCCCCCTGTAAAAAACCCAGGGGCCCACTGAGACCAAAGCATTATTTAACTCACCTGACAGTAGGCGTGGTTCCCTGTGGCTTTGTGAGCCTCATCCACCACGAGACATTTGACAGTGTGCGCATCACATGACCGACTGGACAGGTCATTAGTCAGAACCTGAGGGGTCAAAAAGATGACACGTTTCTCTCTCCATGCTCGCTGCCTCAGCACGGGAGACATAGTGCCTGTTGGAAAAAATGTACAGAAAGATTTGCGGGTCAGCAAATATTTGAAATGTCAGGATTTGCTCAGCAAACACACCTAGGAATGAAAAATGTTCTATACAAAGAATATGATACCAAGAGCTTCATCCAATGGCAGAAAAGAAAAGGCATTTCCAGTTTATTTTGTGACATAATCAATAACAGCAAACAGTGGCCACTTATCACCAAAAAAAAGAACTACTACAAATCTACAATTTTTCAACAAATTGCAATTCAAAACTGCATTATCAAGCATGAGAAGAAAAGCATTCGTTGTTAAATGGGATTCATGTCCCAAAGTTTCGAGCTTTGAAATTAATAAATTTTAAACTTTTGATTCCACAATCATGGGAAACAATAACAACAGCACACCAATATGGATGATGTTCTTGTCTAACATGTGCCAAAATGCAAAGCTGTTTCATTTCTTTACTTCTCGGCATGGATTAATCTCGGATCCTCACTGAGTTGGTTTGCCTTTCTTCCACATTCATCAGGCAAAACGTGTCAAGGAAAACTTTATCTGACAAAACTAGGATCTTGATCCCACTAACCTTGAGGTCAGAAGCGAGAAAAAACCTGATTTAAAAGGATCGGAAGTTATCCACCAACCATGCTTTTACGAACCAGAAACAAGCCAAGCACTTTGGCATAAGAATAAGAGGCAAACATGTTACCACTAGCCAGCAAAAATCTGAACAGATACAGAAGCACTAGTGTGAATATTGAGATTGCATTCCTCCAATCTGCAAGTGTACACATTTTAAGCTTATCTTTGGAAACATTTACCTGTCATTTCTATTGTATCCTCTTTCGGGATCCCCATGATGTTGTAGCAAGCATTGACTTGTTGGGCAACCAGAGGTTTGGTTGGTGCCATGAAGATCACCTTGCTTTGAGGGAACCACCGATACATATTGTACATTAGTACAGCTGCGATGAAAGTCTTCCCCAAGCCAGTTGGCAAAACAACCAGGGTGTTCTTGTACAGGGCCTTCACGGGAAATTAAAATTGAAAATATTTTAAAAAGAAGAATGCAAAATGTCAGAAGATGAGAAAGTTCAATTTTGCAGTGAAAGAGTTAAGGCAGACCACACACAATTTTCCTTAGGAGATCTATTCACTCTACATATCTGACAAGACTACACAAAATATGTCAGCAAATGCGTGTGAAAATATATGTATTTGTCACAACATGGTGGAATCAGGCGCTCGTCAATTTTTGGGCATGTGGAGTTATTGGTATTATCTGAAAGCTTATTCATTTGCCTTGCTTTCAACCAAAAAAATACCCATCTATCTTAAATAAAAGTCGAGATATTTGCGATTAAAGAAGGTGGGGTCACCTGTTTTCAGTGATCAAATTAGCAAGGATTGGTAACTTAAATAGCTTCAATAGTCCTTGAAACCTGAAAAATTACATATTTTATGCCTTCAATCCCATTTTCAGTAAAATTCATATATATGGACATAAAAGGTGTTGACCCCAAATACTAAAATTCAATAAAAATTGGAAAACTGGCGGGAAAATGTCTATTTCTTCCATTTAATTATTTTGACGACCGCCTGATTTCACCACGATGCCTCACATATTTAATACATTTTTTAAAATAATCATTATTCAATTCAAAATTAAAACTATATGTGTGCATACTATAACAAAACAAATAATCAAAACAAAATAGAAGGCATGCAACTAGGCAGGGAGAACTGAGGAAATAAAATGGAAAAATAAATCAACAGCTGGCATTTCACCATCAAAAAAAATTATTAAAAAAAACAACTAATTTTGAAAAAATAATCCAACAAAATTTGTTGGTACATAATATGTTTTATATAACTTAAAGAAGTGTCATTGGGTTTTATTTCAAGAACAGGTTTATACCTTTTGTATAATATTGAACTGATAATCCCTGACAGGGTAATTTGTCGGATAAATCCACAAACTCCCAGCTTCCATGTCAAATTCCGGACAAACATCATCACTGCTCATGGCCGCTGACACTCCCTCATTACCATTGAGACCCAGGGATATGTTCGCTGCATCCTCTTCATTCATCTCTTCGTCAAAGTCGATGCCTTCCACTATCTCAGTGTATTCTGAATGTGAAAAGAAAATGCATATAATATGCATCAAGAAAGTATTGATTAAGGTTGTCTACAATTCCGGTGGTAATGAGTACAGATATCAGCTGCTCACATAACAGTGGAGAAAATTCTGGGAAGAGAGAGCTAAGCTGATGTTTAGATTTCGAAAAAAAAGTCTTCCTTTTGTAAAAAGTATATTTTTTCTCTCCCTTTTACTGCATTCAAACAAAGAAACACTTAAGTTGTACACATACTGAAATCACCTAATTGTGAACAAAATAGATATATATAGATATATAGTGTGTGTGTATCCCAGTGCATGTATGTAAGTGTCAATCATGTGTCTGTTATTTGCTCCCTTGCTTGACAGTACTTTTGAACATCATAGTTTTAGAATATGATATACCCTTCTAGAAAAACAAAAAACAAAACCAAAAAAAAACACAGAAATACTTTGAACTATAGTAAAATGAAAAAGGCAATTAGCAATTAGTTGCAATGAAAATTATTATACTGTCACCTTTGTCCTTATAACACAGAGCAGAGAGTTCTTCTGCTTGAAGCAAAATATCTTCATCCTCTTCCTCACCAAATCCAGCATCACTGCAAGCTGGTGACCGCAACATGGTTTTACTATATAATTCTAGTAACTGGGCTCACTCAACTGTGGATGAGAATGAAATGATCAGATGAAGAGGGTCAATTTGAGAGTGAAGAATTAGCATGATCCTGAAATCTTTTGATCTCTTTTATGAACCTGCTATACTATATATATTGTCATATCAAGGTTGAGACCATCTCACCTCACATGTGTTATGAAAATACAAGACAGTTCTCTAAATCTTGATCTAATTATTAGACAAATAATGAAAGGGCAAAATTCGACTGAATTCAGTTGTGACACTCAATAACAAACGCATTTCTTTTTCAAGGCCATAGTTGAAACATCAGATGTGTACAGCTGAACACCAGGTCATATCATTTTTAGTGCAGAATGCACTGATAAACAGTTTCGATTGGAGAGGCTGATACTGATGGATCTAGAAAGCTATTGTGACATTTACCTTTTCTGTAGGATTCAAGAAGTTTTGAACAAATCAAGCGATAATACATGCGGCAGTCACCAGTTGAAGAAATTTATAGTAAGAAAATGGCTGCGTTCACTGTTAAAGGTAAATCTTGTGCCTGTGATCGTGACAGTTTGCAGAAATCTTATTGTTTTCTATAAAAGGAGTACAAAAACAATATTGCATCACACAGTCGGTAAAATGCTCAGGTTCTGGCACAGGCTCTTGTCACATTTGAAACAACAAGGAAGGGGTCTCTTCGTGGTGTGCACTCACAAAAACAGCTGTTTATAAATCGACTAGACATCTGACCAATCTAAAAATGGGCATCCAGTATTGAGCACTGATAAGATTAGTAAAAGCCCAGATCTATGACATGAGTCATGAGGTATCATTGGGTGAAACTAACAAATAATATTTAGGATCAAACCAGCACACAAGCAGATTAGTAGTTAAAATTGGTGGGGAGAGAAAGTCCGGTCGCCAGTTGACTAGATCTCACCAGAGACAATGTACGTGAACATACACTGTCTCTCTTCTCACCGTGGTGTGCACGCGTGTGTGTGTGTGCGCGCTTGCTTGTGTGTGTAGACTGTAGTGCATGTGTATGTGTGTGTGTACTTGCTTGTGTGTGTGTATGTGTGGGTGTTCGCACGCGCTTGTGTGTGTGTGTGTGTGTGTGTGTACAACTTTGAGGAGAAGGTAAATTTATGGAACGAGAATTGCTGAGTGTTTATAAAAGATAACGCAAATTAATAGAACAAAAAAACAAAGACTGCGACATCTAGTCAACAGTTACTGGCCTGGGAAACCCAAGAATCTTGGGCTTGGAGGAAACCTCGGAAGACGACAAAAATAGATGGCAGAAATACGTCATCTATATTTGGGCTAATCACAGAGATGTGCTAGGTGCTCGCTGTAGCTTGATGTGTGTGTGTAAGTGTAAGTAACATTAAGTGTAGGCCTCCTAGACTAGTTAACACTACTAGATCTAAAAAAGATTCTAGATCTACTAGATCTAGTTTACTACTTTCACGAACACTACACAAATGAACTAGATCTACAACTGGATCTAGATTTAGAATCCACAATACATTTACATTACATTGATATTCACATTATCCTGGATTTAAAAAGTCTAGGCCCTATTCACATGCCTATTGATACATCAGATAACTCATAAGACTTCACTACAGTCCATGTCCTCTCTGGTGGATCACTACCTTGTAGTGGTTAGAGAGCTTGTGTGCCTCAGTGACCCCATGAGCTACGCTGGCAGGAGCTAATGCTCCTGGAAGGGCCACCAATGCCAGACAGGTTGATGGGTAGAGGTCAGACAAAGCGTGATCCACCGGCCCTCCAGGTATCGGAGATTCAGCTCAGGGCTAACAACCCAGACTGGTAAAAATCATATGTTACGGAAACAGCAGCAAAGGGAAACCATATTTCTGTGTGTAATGGACCTTCAGAGTCTCTTGAGACTCGTATGAATGCTGGAAGTGAAAGCCGGAAGGAAACTCTTCGCAGGAGGATGGAGGACCTGAACACCGCAAAGACAAAAGTTATTATAGGACAGTGGAATGTAAGGACAATGTACGAAACTGGTAAGTTGGCACAAGTAACGGCAGAGATGAGGAGATATGGATTGCAAGTTCCAGGCATATGTGAAAGTCATGGGACAGGACCTGGCAGGCTGAGAACAGCAACTGGAGAAACACCGATCTATTCTGGCAGAGAAGACAACAAACATAGGGAACGTGTAGCTATCACCCTTAAAAAGGGACTTGAGAAATGTCTCATGGAATGGAAACCAATCAACAGCAGAATGATGACACTGAGACTGAAGGGAAAGAACACCAACACAAGCATCATCCAATGTTACGCCCCTGACGACAGTGAAGATGAAAGCAAGGACTGACTGTTTTTAAGAACAGTTTTAGTTTTAGTAAAGAGTTTTACGGCACTTGCAACACAATAAGGTCATATAAGTGCCGAAGATTAGAGGTGTTACAAGAGAGTAACAACAAACGTAAAAAAGAAGGAGGAGAGATAAGGACGATAGATGTTTAAGAGGAAAGAAGGAGCAAACCACACCAAAGCACCCACCAACCAACCACAAGCAAGGGACAGCTGCAGAGGGAATTGACAAGTAAAGTATACCTCGTTACGACCTTATTGTTGTAATGGGCAATCTAAATGCTAAAGTAGGAGAGGACAATACCAACTATGAGAGAACGATGGGACAACATGGTACTGGTACAAGAAATGAGAACGGTGAAAGACTAGTGGACTTCTGCGCATTGAACAACTTGGTGATAGGAGGAACCCTCTTCCCACACCGTACAATCCGCAAACTGAACTGGAATTCCCCAAATGGCCGGGACAAGAACCAGACTGACCACCTTATGATAGGAGGAATGTGGAGGCGTTCCCTACAGAATGTGGAAGTCAGAAGAGGAGCAAATGTCGGCAGCGATCACCATCTAGTGACGGCAAGGATAAAACTCAAGCTGAAGAAAACATTCACCAGGGAGGCGACAAGGACACGTTTTAATGTTCAAAGGCTCAGGGATGGCCATGTGAGATCTGCCTTCCGATTAGAACTAAAGAACCGATTTCACCCCCAATTCAGACGAAGTCAATACCCAATGTAAGCATATTGAGGCCAACACAGAGAGCAGTAAGATATGTTTTGGTGTCAAGAAAAAGAATACAAGCAAAGAATAGATACAGCAAGGAACATGGAATACTATTGAAGAACGGAGAGAAATCAAGAAAAGACAGCTTGCAGCTAAGTCGATATGGCTACAAGAGAAGTACGCAGAGGATTACAAAGAAGCTTGCCAGAAAGTTAAGAGACTGGTCAAGAAGGACAAAAAAGAGAAGCCATGGAAAAGGAGGCAGAGCTGCTAAAGGCAACAAAGGCAACATATATACAAGATCACAGGAATAATATGTGGCAAGTACCACGGAGGAATGAGTGGACCAATCAAGGACAAGACTGGCAAGCTGCTGACAAGCAAGAAAGAACAGGAAGCACGCTGGACAGAACACTTCAGGGAAGTCCTAAACCAACCTTCACCTGAGGACACCCCAGATATGTACAGGAAGCTACCTTGGATCAGGATATATCAGCTCTGACCCACCACAGAGACACGAGATTTTAAAAGCTGTTAAGAGCTTGAAATCAGGAAAATATCCAAGAATGGACAACCTGAATGCTGAATTGTTTAAAGTAGACCCAGAACTGACTGCCACCATTCTTCAGCCACTATTCAAAACCATCTGGGAGGGAGAGCAGATTCCTGAGGACTGGAGCACTGGAGTCATTGCTAAGGTACCAAAGAAAGGAGCTCTTGGAGACTGCAACAACTGGAGAGGTATCACATTGTTATCAGTGCCCAGCAAGATCTTGGCCAAGATTATTATTAATCGGATGTCGGATGCCGTTGACAGCTGCTTAAGAAAAGAACAGGCAGGATTCCGAAAAGAAAAAAGATGCACAGATCAGATATTTGCCCTCCGCAATATAATAGAACAGTGCACGGAATGGCAGAGACAACTTAATGTAAACTTCGTTGATTTTGAAAAGGCTTTCGATAGTGTGCAAAGGGAAAGTCTTTGGTGCATTCTACGTTCTTATGGAATCCCTTGCAGGATCGTAGAGGTTATCAAGAGCTTCTACCAAAATTTCAAGTGCATCATTGGAAATGCTACTATTGCTTTTGAGGTAAAGAAAGGAGTTAGACAAGGATGCATCATGTCAGCAATTCGGTTCAACCTGGCCGTTGACTGGGTCATGAGGAAAACAATGGAGGCATAAGGTGTACCCTCTTCTCCACCCTTGAGGACCTTGATTTTGCCAATGACCTTGCACTTCTCTCCCATACCAACCAGTACATGCAGGAAAAAACAAACCGACTCCACAAATAGATTGGGTTAGGAATAAGCCAGAAGTGAGGACACTGAACGTAGGCTCCCCAACGCTGGTTAGAGTGAACAACGCAGACCTGCCTATAATAACAGACAAATTTACCTACCTAGGCAGCATAATTAAAACAGACGGAGACACAAAGGAAGACATCATGAACAGACTCGGCAAGCAAGATCTATACACAAAAGCATGATCAACATCTGGAAGTCAGGACAGTTCTGTATACAGACCAAGTTAAAGCTGTACAGCTGTGTACTATCCACCCTCCTATATGGATCTGAATGCTGGAGGATGACAGACCAATATCGGGCCAAGCTATGTTCTTTCCATACAACCAGCTTACGCCAAATCCTCCGAATCTTTTGGCCCAACAAAATTTCCAACGCAGATCTTTTACGGAAATGTAGGCAAGAGGACATGTCCACCATAATAACAAGGAGAAGATGGAGATGGATTGGGCATGTTCTGAGAAGAGAACCAGACTCTATTGTAAGGACTGCACTCCACTGGACACCCGAAGGACATCGCAAGAGGGGCAGACCCAAAATGACCTGGAGACGCACAGTAGAGTCTGAAATGAAGTCCTGGAACCATTCGTGAGGGACGTTGACCAAGATGGCCCAAAACATACAGAGCTGGAGATCCTTTGCTGCTGCCCTAAACGCCAGATAGCGTAATGGGTAGTAAGAAGACAGTCCATGCCGGCTTTAGGCACGTCATCGGGAGAAAGCATAAGCATGCTTTTATCATGCCGAAGCGTGCTTGAGTGCGAAGTAGACCTTGTCATAACCAAGACATTTTTATGTAAAAAAATGTCCTGAGTTATTTCCTTTTGTTCGTAAGTAGTGGTCACCCAAGAGTGTGAGCTGTCATTTTTACTCGCCATAGTACAGTCGAACCTGCCCTGACGGCCACCTGTACAAACGGCCACTTTCCATTCCCCCCTTGCGTTTTTTCTAATTTACCTGTGTAAAACGGGCACCTGTCCAACGCGGCCACCATGTTTCAACACACAACCCCTATCACACGTATTAGACGGCCACCTTAGTGACTCCATTACATTTTGTCATAAATCAAGCATTGGCCCCTGGCGTTG
>NW_004797772.1:387021-387685 GCF_000002075.1 Aplysia californica | reverse complement strand
CCTTGTGTGGAATAAGGGTTAATAGTACAAATTAAATCCATAGTATAGCAACACTTTCTTTTTCCTATCTTTTCTTGTTATTGTTATTGTCACTGAATGTAAGTAATTGATCTTGCGTCTTGCGCGCAATCAAGACCAAGTGTGTGCCCAGGCGTGTTCTACATTAAGAAATGAGTAAATTTCAAGCGTTTACCGGGCGTCATTGAATCAGGCTTATTTTTTTAAGGACGCAAAGCTGAAAAATTTAATCACGTCTGTACGCAGAATACGCCTGAGCACACACACACTATAACCCTACTCATTTTTCTCCAAAACATTCCCTTTGTGTACCCTTGTTCATCGGTCTCTTTCTCTCACGTCCCCCTCCTTCTCTCTCTCTCTCTCTCTCCATCCCTCTCTCTCTCTCCCTCCCTTTCTCTCTCTCACACACATACACACACCCCGGGGCGGTGCCACTGACTAAAGTGCCTTCAGGCCATTCCCAAAGGGGAGAACATTTCTCGTTCATGCACAGTAGAATTGTAAATGGGCTGATTCTTCAATGTCACGCTCATAAATGTACCTGATCTACAACAGGGAACTGCTGCCTTTTCTTTCCAAATCCTTACTATTGTTATTTTTCCTCTACTTTTTTGTATGTTTATCCCACTCTTGTGACCCACTA